>NC_143557.1:56745000-57045000 GCF_054136105.1 Typopeltis vanoorti | reverse complement strand
ATGCAAGTAAATTACTAGAAACCCTTTACAAATCCATGCTGACCATCATAAAGAATGCTATGTCCATCAACCCCAATCTTATACTCTATTCCTAACCAATCTCTCCTGTAGTTATACAGCCTGGTCTATAATTCAAAACTTCTGTCTTAGAATCATGCTTGTGGAGTAGTACTATTTTTCCTTCTTTCCACTCCTTAAGAACCTTACCCACTGCAAGACCTTAATTAAATAACCAGGTTAAGGAATGTGCTAACTGTTTGCACATTCCTTAAGAATGATGACGATATGTCATCAATTCCCTCAGCCCTTGTTAGCATCTAACCCAATCAATATCTGATACAGCTCTGATTCTTCCACTTCCAATTCTCCAAATACTTGCCTCCCATCAATATCTTGCACAACATTATTTACACCATTATGATATATGTTGATAAAGTGCTCATTCAATAATTCCACTATATACTTTGCAACAGTCACTCTGCTGCCATGACTATCTACCAGTGTCAATCTGCAATAATTATTCTTCCTCTTGCTTGCCATATAGCAGAAGCATTCCCTGGAATTATCCTTCGTTTGACCAGCCAATCTCCTCTTATCATACTGCACCTTTTCTTTCTTTGGCATGCTCATCACCTTTCTAGCCTGCTACCAGCACCCTCTATTCTAGCTGCTATGCTACACCTCTCTCTCTCTCTAGTCAGACCACTCCCATTTCTCTGATCTTCTGATTGCCATTCATACCTGTCTTAATCCTTACCTCTATGTATCCATCAACTTATGCTGCTACAACCACATTTTCAGCCTTGTATCCATCTTCCTCCTGTTGTACAACCAGCTTAGCTGTGCTATCCTGCTTCACCAGTACCCTTGATTTTGTGCCTTCTTAGTAAATAGTAGCCTTTCTAAATGCCCAATACTAACTCATTCAAATGCAATCCATCAGCTTTAAGTCATTCCAACTTTCCTTCAAATTCACTCCACAGATTCACAAACTGAACCCCCTCTGCTTCACACAACTCTAACTATCTTGCAAATCATTATTTTTGCTCTCCTTCTCAATTCACTATTGTCATATCTGGGCAACATGCTAACAACTTTTCCAACAACACTATTATCCTTTATCTGCTGCAACAACTTCCTCAAGTCTCTATCAACATTTTTTTTTCACCAACTAAGTCATTTGTGCCCACAACCACCACTCATTCTGATGCGTGCTCTTTCTCTCTTTCTCTAAAAAGTATCAGTTATTTGTTTCATTGTTCCATCAAGAAAGCATGTTTTGTGTACTTTATTAAGTCAGGACACCCTCTAATGATTGAGTCCCCACACCATGATATATGATTATCCTTTGAGTCCTTCTTCATAACACTAACTTCCTCATTCTCATTTACATCAGCCAATCTCTTCTTTAGGTATTTAAACTCATCTTCCAAATGTTTCATTTCACTTTTCATTTTCACTAACTCTTGCCTAAGCTCTTCTACTACAGCACTGATTCTGGTTCTGATTTCTAATCACTCTAACCTATCAATACATTTTTTACATACATTAATGCTTTCCTTCTTTTTGTTCACTCTCACAGTCCACAAATCTTTCGCATTTTTTTGGTGGATACATGAAGCAATTTTCACAATGCATCCACTGGGAAAAATCCAGGCAAGAACTTGATCTTCATGCTGCCGACATGCAGTTCTTTACAGATGCCATTTTCAGAAGCAATAGGAACAATGCAGAAGGGATGAAGCAACAGGAAGAAGTAGCAAAAACACAGTACACAAACAAACAACCAAAAAGAAACACTACTGAAGGACACTTGTATCAAGCATGAAAAAAATGTAGCATAATTTATGATAAAAAGTCACACTATACACTATTTAAAAACACTTGTTTTTAACACAGCTCAAATATACTGCTATGTTTACTCATGACACCTCTTCCTAATAATAATTATTATTATTATTATTAAGAGAGATCTCCAGGGAGCCAGGGACTCATCAAGGGAGGCCACATACTACACATACCAGCTATCATACTTATTCTTGAATTCATTCACACTGCTTGCACTCACAACATCCAATCACACACCACCCTACGCGAGAAAAATCTAGCCCTCACCCCCCCTTCTTAGCGGCATTCATTCTCAGCTTCCAAGGATGCCCTCTTGTCCTTTCCCCACCCTCCATAAATTGAAAAATCTCATCAAATGAAAATCTGTATGACCCTTTCAGAAGTTTGTAAGTTTCAATCATATCACCCCTCTTTCTCCTGTTTGCTAGTGTCTGCAGTCTACAAATTCTCAATCTATCTTCATAATCAGTATTCCATAATCCTGATATCTTTTTTAACACTCTCCTTTGTACTCTCTCCAATATATCAGAATCACAACGGAAACCAGGAGACCAGACCTACGCACAATAGTCCAAGTGAGGTCTTATCAATGCCTTGTAAAGAGGCAAAATGACATCCTTATCTTTACATGTGAACATTCGTTTCAGCATTGAAATTATCTTTTGTTTGCAATCTTTGCCACATGACCCCTGAACTTCAATACCTAGCTATTAATACCCCAAGATCGTCTCATCAGTTTCTTCTAGCATAATCCCACCAATTGAATGATTAGATATCCAATGAACATTAGATATCTAATCATGCCAAAGTGAATGACTTTACATTTACTGACATTGAACCAACATCCATTTTTCCATGCCAACAATTCCAGTTTATTCAAATCATTCTGCAAGTACTGCATATTAGCAGCATTCCTAATTACCTTACCTATCTTTGCATCATCAGCAAATAGCTGTATGTCACTTTTCAAAATCCTTCACAATATCATTAATGTATAGATTGAATAACAGAGAACAAAGAACTGATTCTTGTAGTGCACCACTGGTTACCTTAAATCTTGCAGACTCACATCCCCCATATACCACTTTTTGATATCTGTCAGTCAGTCAGTTATTCTCTTATCCATGCTAATATTCTATAATCCAAACTCATATTCTCGAATTTAGGCAACAGTCTACCATGCTGTATTCTGTCAAAATCCTTAACAAAATCTAAAAGTATCATAGTGTATCTATTCCCCTTGTCTAATTCAATGGTAATATTATTATAAAATCATAAATAATCAGCTCAATAAACCTTTGGATAAAGTACAGTCTTGGGATGAAGAAAATAAAAAAAAAAGATTTGTGTACATTATGATAAAACTCGAATAATATTATACAGACTTACAAAACTTCACACAGAAAATGTTCCTTTAATACCTTGAGTAGATTCTATTGGCTGTCCAATTTACAAACTTTCTAAACATTTATTTAAAGTTCCAATTTATAGAATACTCTGCTCAAAAATAAGATTTCTGGAATTACATTATTAATGACTATTAAATCAGTTTTGATGTAGTGTCACTCTTTACAAATATTTTCTGATAGATAAGAGTTATTTAATGATTTTCTTCCAGATATAAAATTATTTGAATTTGTAATGACAGGTATTTTTTTTTCTGACAAGCAAATCATGAATTGAAGATGATTTCCCAATTCAAATACATGTTAAGTGGGGGGAGGGGGGGGGAGAATTTCACTACTGCAAAAAATCTAAAAGATGCTTAATATAAGGCTTTTGTGGTCCATCTAATTATAACAGGCAATCAATTCAATAATAATAATAAACATTTTAATAATTAATTATAAATATTAAGTAAGTACAGAAAACAATATAATGAAACAAAGTTTATGCAAAACAACACAAGGCCAAACAATGCACAGATCATGATTCATTTAATTATGTTTAATTTTTATATTAGCACACTTACCTTTGTGAATAGATCCTCTTTTGATCTCGAATTTGGTCATTATAATACTTTTCAAAATTTTCATTATATATATGAACAATATCAAGCAACCTTGACCTGTAAAGGGGAAAAGATTTATAATATATCTCAAAATCAATGATCAACTACAGGGTGTTCGGGATAAATTTGACAGTTTCGTAAGGAAAAAGAAAATCTTCTTTGTATCTATTAAATTTAATGAATTGACAAAAAAACATTACAGGCAGAGTTAATTACAATACTATCAACAAGATTTACTCAAAATAACCACCATTAGCATCGATCACAGCTTCAATTCTGCTTCGGAACCTCGAACAAGCTGATGCTACAGTCTCCCTGGGAAGGGCCGCAAAAACTGTTTTAATTTTATCCATTAACTGGGCTTTTGTATTACTGGAAGTGCGATTGGTGTCTTTTTCAACTGCGCCACATACAAAATAATCCATGGGGTTAAGGTCTGGGGAGTTTGGAGGCCAAACATTTGGACTGGTGAAGTCGTAGAAATTTTCAGACAACCATTTTTGACTTTTCCCAGAGGTGTGGCAAGGGGCCGAATCCTGCTGCCATACATACGGCCTACTATTGGCTACCCTTGTTATCCAGGGCTTGACTACAGTTAGCAACTCCACGAACAAAGCCCGAATTCCAATGCCAGGGTTCTTCAACACCTGTTCCTGCAGATTTGCGAGGAATTCTGCTGTACGAACGCAATCAGATCGTCTGCTAGGGATCTTTCTTCTTGCTACATCCTCGTAGTCACCATTGCAAGTCTCTAGTTCATGCCTGATTGTTTTTACTGTATTCAGGGAGCATTGGGCAGCAGTCGTAATATCCTTATTTTGATGGCGGGCACGAATCATCATGATACAAGTTATTCTCTTCCATGATTCAGGTGGGTTCCAGCTATCCATCCTTTCTGACATCTTGTATATGAATGAAGAAGGGTCCAAACTTTTAAATGAAGAGAAGTGTGTGTTAATACATGTAACTTACGGAAAAATATAATTAATTATAAATATGTCAAATTTATCCCGAACACCCTGTATAGCTTTAATTAAAAGAACAATAATACTATTACTAACAAAATATAAGTCAATAATTCAATTGTTAGTTCTATGATGCAGCGCTCAGATATAATTTATTAGTATTATCATCATCATCATCCAAGGAATCAAGGACTCATTAAGGCAAAAGAGAGTCCTGGAAACTGTAATTCCTTGGTACATACCCGACATATCTCTCCTTAAAAACATTCAGTAAAGATGCACTCACAATGTCTACTGGCAGGTTATTCCATTTATTCACTACATGGCATGAAAAGAAACTAGATCTCACATTCTTTCTGACTACACCCTTACTCAGCTTCTATGAGTAACCCTGGGTTCTTCCCCTACATGCCAAGAGCTGTAACATTTTCTCCTCTATTTATACTGTAAGAACCCTTTACCAGCTTGCAGGTTTCTATTATATCTCTTCTCCTATTTCTCAAATTTGAAGGCTACACTCATTCAGTCTGTCTTCACATAAAGTCCCACAGGCCAGATTTTAGTTATCTAGTACCGAGTTTTTTGATTATTCATCTTCATGGACCACAGGAAAGTATATCTTAAGCACAGTAGTCCAGATGATATCTTATCAAGGCCTTGTAAAGTGGGAGAATAATTATTCCTTATTCCTACCAGTTAACGTTCTTTTCAACATTGCAGTTATCAAATATGATGTCGTTATCACTCTGCCAATGTGCCCTCTAAACTTTAATGCACTATCCACCACCACACCTAAGTCTCTAGCTTCATCAACCTTCTCAGCCCAAAATGCATAACCTTTTGCTTGGCAACATTAAACTGACACTCATTAACATCTGTCTACAGAATCAGTCTGTTCAAGTACTTGCAAGGATTCTGTATGAAATGTCCATGGTCACCTAACCCAAATTTGCATTATCTGCATATAATTAATCCCTCCAGACCAATCCCAATGTCATTAATATACAAGTTAAACAGGAGTGGTCTAAGAACAAAACCCTATTGTACTCCACTGTCACCTTCATTCTCTTATATTCAGCTCCTCCATACATACTCAAAGCCTATTTTGCATACTCATCCCTTTGAGTTCGTATAATTAACCTCCTGCATGGAATTCTATCAAATGCCTTGGCAAAATCTTTCAGAATCATAGTGTATTCATTCCCCTTACCTGTGGTCACTCTACTATAAAACAAAAGTAGACAGGTAATAAGAGACTTATCTTTAACAAAGCCCTGCTGTCCTCTATAAAAGATCAAAGTATCATCTATGCTCTGAATGTTATCGCTCATCAGCCTCTCTAATACCTTAATAACTACTTGAGAGAGCTAGCTAAATATTTTTCTATAATGGTTACATTATTTCTAGTTCTATCCTTATATGATAGAATTATCTTATCCTCCTTCCACTCATTAGGAATCATATTCATGTTGAGAATTGAATTAAACCCAGTTAGGGACAGCACATTCATTAGCACATTCCTTATATGATCCTTGGAGTGTAAGGAAGTAAGTAAAAAATATACACCCACACATATACACAGTAGTATACTTGCATTTTATAAAAGTCTGTGATAGATTGCCACATGATAAGCCAATAGTTAAATTATAATGGTAGAACATATGGGGTTTGATATTAGATTAGTGCATTGGATTGGAGATTGGCTTTCTGATAGGTATCAGCAAGTTATATATGGGGTAGCAACATTCCAGAAGCAGAAAGCCAATAGTGCTATGCCTCAAGGATCTGTTTTAGGGTCATTGCTGTTTCATCTGTATGTCAATGATATTAGGGAAGGTTTGAATGGGGATATTCAACTGTTTGCAGATGATGCAAAGTTGGAAAGAACCATGAGAAGTAGTGCAGATGTTGTGGCTTTACAAGAAGACTTGAATAGATTGAGTGAATGGGCATGGGTACCAGTTGAATGTTGCCAAGTGTAAGGTTTTAAAATTTGGAAAACAAAGCTGGAATATAGAGTATACACTAGGCAGGGATATATTAGCAGAGTAGGAGGAAATAAGAGACCTGGGTGTGATGGTGGATAGGGATCTAAAATTCAGAGGACACATTTTTAAAATTGTGAGGACAAAACAATGAATTTGGCAACAATGTGGAGGACACTGACTTGTAGAAGTAAGGTGATTCTGGTTCCACTGTATAAGACTTTCATTAGGCAAAATATGGACTACTGTGCACAGATTTGTTTTTAAAAAAAAAGGAAGCAGAGGTATTGGAAAGGGTCAAGAGGCAATTGAGTAAAGTGGTTGCTGGAACGCTGAATATGAAGAAACATTGAGAAGATGTAATTTACAGAGTCTCTAGTGGATAGGAGGAGGAGTGATATGACAGAGATGTACAAGCTGGTAAGGGGTTTGTATTAAATTAATGTCGAAGAAGTTTTTCAAAGAATGGGAGATGGGAAGAGAACAAAACAGCTGTATAAGGAGTGCGCGAGCAAAGGAGTGAGAAGTAAGTTTTTTGGATGGAAAGTGGTGAATGATTGGAATGCATTGCTTGAGAGTATGGAATCTTCAGAGAATGTTAATGCATTTAAGGCACAGTATGATGAGCTGTGTGCATGACAGAGAGACCTCCCATGATGAGTCTAGCTCCATGGAGGTCTGGGGATGATGAGGATGATACTAATAATAATAACATACACGTTTGAAAGGAAGTGTGCTTTGAATTATGGGATAGTGAAGTAACTGATGTGAAGTTAACAGCTTCTATACACAAGTGGCCAGGTCATGAAGATATTTGCACTTGAGTAAAAGATTAAACAAGAATATAATTTCTTGGCAAGTATAATTTAATTTAGATCTGAGTACAATAATCCAGATGTGGTCTGATACAACATTTGGCAAACATCCTTTATATTACTGCAGTTATCCTCTGAGTTGTCTTCACTATCTGCAATATGTCCCCCTAAATTGCAATTTTCTATTGTCATTAATCAAAAAATTTCTTGCTTCCTCCATATCCTCCAGTATAGTTCTACCAACAAATTACCATATTTTTCGATAGATAACACGCATGCGTCAACTAGTGTAGAGTTAGGAAGTACAGACAGAGGATGGAGGAATTCTTTAAAAGCATGTGCATTGCTAGTAATCTTTCTCTTGTAACTAGCTGCATTGTTATTAGATCTGAATTACCCATGGAAGACAGAAGTACTTCTCGGAGAAAATCCTACACAGAGCAGTTCAAGTTTGAAGTGGTAGAAGTAGCAAAGGAAAAAGGGAATCGTGAATCTGGTTGATTGTTCAGTGCTGGAGAAAGTAGTGTTCATGAATGGCGAAAGGCTGAAACAGTCCTGAAATGTTTACATACGAGGAAATGTGCTGTGAGGTTTAGAAGGTGCTTGTGGCTAACCATAGGAAAAAAAAAAAACTGTTTGATTGGATTGTTAGTGAAAGAGCTAAAGGTATGAGAATATTTACTGTCCGTGTGTTTCTGGAATCGAAAAGAATTGCACAAAACAATAATATAAAGGATTTCAAGGCCTACCTATCTTGGATTTTTGTGTAGGGAACACACGACAGCAGAAGTTAAAACAATTGTAAGTAAGTATTCCAAATTGGCTGTCATTCCAGGTGGTTTAACAAAAAAACTCCAACCCCTTGATCTTGCAGTAAATAAACCATTCAAAGACAATTTGCGGGCTAAGTGGGAAGACTTTATGATGAATAGCATCCATGAATATAACAAAACAGGGCAGATGAAAAGAATGTCATATAGTTATGTGGATTGTAGAAAGAAATGGTTTCATTAAAGCACAAGGGAATGCAGTGGTGTCCAGTGACAATGATTATGAAGCTGAAGAAATACCAAACGAAATTTTTAATGCAACTGATTCTTTCAATATTGAGTCTGATGAAGAATTTTTTGGACTTGAATAGTGTAATGTTCAATAAATATTAAGTAATACTTCTACCTTAGTTTTGTTATTACATTTCATTTATCTCTCATACCATTCAAATGTATACTGCGCAAACGGCTTCCAGCAATTTATTCCACTCATCCACCACTCTCTAAGAAAAAAAATCTAATCTGCATACCCTTACTAGCCATACTCTTACACAACAACTAACAGGAATGATCCCTAGTTTTCTATATGTCATGTACTGAAAATTTTCTTTTTTGTCAATCTTATAAAACCCTTGAGTAACTTAAAAGTTTCTATTATATCTGTTCTTTTTTGCCTATGAAATAAGCTTTGCAATTTCATAGGGAGATCTTTCATTTATTTTCATAAGAAACATTCCATAGCCCTGTCATCAGCTTGGTCACTTACCTGTCCACCTCCTGATCCTGTTTGTTTAGCAGATATGATAATATTTCTGTATTCTAACCAACAATAGGCTGTTGGTTTGAATCTCACTGTGGCATGGTTTTTTTTCAAATGTCTGTAAGTAGTGAATGGTTTTTGCTGGCTGATATGAAACCATTGTCCTACTTATTAGAGGCCTGAAGTAGCCTGAAAGAGCCATGTTGAGTCTATTTAGAGAGAGGGAGAGAGAGATGTTTAGTCCCTTGAGCAGGCTTTCTGAATCAGCTAACCTTTAGCCCAGCCTTTATCTAAATTTTATCTAACCTGCAGTTCTAAGGTATGATAAGTTTTACAAACTGTAGGGAGAGAAATTCATGTCCTTTCTAGTTGCTTTGCTTTTTTGAATGGATTACATAGGAATCCAATCCCAAGTTCATAATGAACTGTAATGATTCTGAATTGACAGAGATATCTTCTTTTTTATTAATTTTTTTAATTTTGTAATATTATTCTTTATTTTATTTTTTATTTCAATTTCAGTTACTAATGAAACTGAATTTGGCTATTCATTTTTAAACATTATTTTATCTAAATTTCCATGTTTTGTTACTTCCACTCCTTGCTTTGTAGACCATAATTATAATCTTTTAATTATAATTAAACTATAATTCAATTACTAAGTGAAAATTATTAAAAAATAAAAACATGATTAAAAAAAAAAAATCAGACCCCTCTTGTTATTGGCAGTTGTTAAAATAAGGACATCAAGAGTATCTGAAAGGAAAATCCCCCCTCCTCCCCCCCCCCCAAAGTTCATGGAAAGAAAATAGATTTTTGTCCTGGATGTTAACCATTGAATGAAGTAACATTTTCAGATATCAAGAATAAGAAAATAATGTACTAACACTTTAAAGCCAGGTGAGAAAACTTTCTGATACTTAGTAAATAAGAAAAAAAAAAAACTAATATATCTAATTTTAAATATTATTTTTAAATTTCTGATAAATACAATTTTATTCAGGGCAAGTGTCCCCTTTGTCAATTCCTAGAGCTAGTAGCACTAATATTACTGGAAGGCAATGTTTAACTTTCTAATCACACTAATAATTTATACATTAAGTGAAATGATGTGCTCACTAAAAATAGATTATAGTATAACTATTCAAAGAATTCTTAAAATCAAAAAAATTAAAATTAAAATTAAATTAAAAAAAAAAAACTCTTCCTAAAAGCATACCATTATCTTCCACCAACCTTTTTAATGATTTCAGAATATAATGTAAGTTATTGATGCGGAAAATAGCTTTCAAATAAGGATCACTGTATGATTCACTTTTATTCTGCAATGTTAACCCTAATGCAGATAGTACACGAGCTGGAAAAAAAAAATGGTTTAATAACACAAGTCATTTCATACAGAATTTATATTTCATAGAAATTTTATAGAATTGAAATTTTTTAATTGTAATTTGTTATTAGCAAATATCATAAACTAACATAAAATACATTCTTTCAGAAAAAATTCTCATATGCTAGATACTAATCAATATGAATATATTATTATTATTCTTACTCAGGCCTCCATGAAGTCAAAAGGCTCATCGTGGGAAGTCCTTCCTAAGAAACACAAAGTCTATCAAGACTCATCGAAAGGAGGTCCCCCCCCCCCTAAGAAACACAAAGTCTATCATACCATTCCTTAAACTCATTGACCGTTCTCGCTCTCACCACTCCATCAAGCAATGCATTCCATTGGTCAACTACCCTCCATGCAAAGAAACCGCTCCTCACCCTCTTGCTCACAGTTCCCTTTCATAACTTCCAGGAATGGCCTCTTGTCATCACTCCTTCCCGCTGTTCAACCAAGCGAAAGAACTCCCCAGTGTCAACCCTGTAACCACCTCCCAACAGTTTAAAAGTCTCAATCATATCACCTCTCCTTCTATCCACCAAACTCTGCAGTCCACATTCCCTCAGCCGATCCTCATAACTATTATTGTATAGACCTGAAACCATCTTTGTTATCTGCCTTTGTACACTTTCCACAGTTAATTTATCCCCTTCAAATCCTGGGGACCAAAACTGAGAACAATAGTCCAAGTGTGGTTTGATCAGAGTCTTATGCAACGGAATGATAACTGTTTTATCTCAGCAGGTCAGTGTCCTTCTCATAATAGCAGCAATCCTCTGTGTTACCTTCACCACCTTTGCAATATGTCCCCTAAACTTCAGGTTTCTATCAATCATCAACTCCAGATCTCTTGTCTCCCCTACTTCCTCCAGTATCACTCCTCCCATAGAGTATGCAGCATCCCATCGATGTTTTCCAAACCTCAAGACCTTACATTTTGCTGCATTAAACTGACACCCCATTCATTTGCCCATCTATCTAGCTTATTCAAATCCTCTTGCAGGACTGCCGCATCTGCAGTATTACTAATAATCCTTAACATCTTCACATCATCCGCAAACAACTGAATATCCCCTTGCAATCCAATGACAATGTCACTGATATAAAGGTTAAACAATATAGGTTCCAGTACTGAGCCCTGTGGGACCCCACTTGTAACTCTCTGCTTCCTTGAAACTGCCCCACCATACACAACTCTCTGATACCTACTGGACAGCCAATCCTGAATCCAGTTGACCAATCTGACATCCAGACCCATGTGCTGTAACTTAAATATCAGCTTACCATGTGACACCCTGTCACATTCCATCACTAAGTCTAAGAAAAGAGCAGTACATGCCTTTCCCTCATCTAATGCTCTTGTAACTTTATCATAAAAAGCTGGCATATTGCTAAAACAAGAGCGCCCCTTCACAAATCCAGGTTGAGTCTCACAGATAACATTACCCTCAACTGCCCAATGCTGTATATGGTCCTTCACTACTTTCTCCAAGATCTTACTAACTACTGGTGACACACAAACTGGCCTATAATTAGACACTTCCAGTCTGCTACCGCCCTTATGCAATGGCACTATCTTGCCTTACTTCCATTCCATGGGCAACTTTCTTGCAGCCAGACTTTCATTGAAAAGTCAGGTCAAAGGCACTGTCAGTTCCCTAGCACATTCTCTCAAAACTCGTGGTGAAATATCATCCAGTCCCACAGCTTTACTGACATCCAGATTACTCAGTATTTGAAACACACACACACCCTCTGTGCTCCTGGGTCTGTAGCAACACCCAACTAAATATCCTGTCTTGCCCACCTCTACCTCACACCATATGCTTTCAAAATCATTAGTGTCACTGCCTTCCAAAGTCTCCACTCTCAAGGGCATAGATCATCACTTATCATAAGCAGTACTCCACCACCACGCTTTCCCTTCCTATCCTGCCAAAAAATGCAGTATCCAGCGACTTCTATTCCTGTTACTATATCCTCTTCTGTCAACCATGTCTCAGTGATCCCAATAATTTTTGGCCAGGCTGATGCTATCTGCGCCATCAATTCCTCTCCCTTATTCCAGATACTCCTGGCATTAGTATAAAGCATATAAATGCCGTTGTTTCTATACCCAGCATTATCCCCTGTAGATTCCACTGGGCTCAGTGTTACATGATGTTGTCCCCCTTATGAAAGTGGAAACATTAACTCCTATTCAGTAGTATTCATTTCATCCTTCCTTACAGCAAGAGAGCAACTGTGCTACCTTGCAAAAAATTATTTGCAATCAGTTCATATTGCACTGAATATACATCTATTATAAGAAGTTTAATAAATGAATGCAATAATAATAAATTTATGTATGGAGTATTTTTAATGTTTCATTTGAGAAATGATTATTATTTATATACACAATATCTAGTATGAAAAAAAAGTAAACTAGTCAAATATTCATGATCTGGAAGAGCAATTACAGAAACTATATTGCAATAAATGTGTATTAAACACATTACATCTTCAGATATTATACAAGCCAGGAGATATGACAATTACTGAGCTTGAGACAGAAAAATAGCAAGATAGAAACAAAAACTGTTTACACTAGTATTATGTAAATGACATTAGTTTCATGAGATTTAAAGAATAACACAGTTTCATCCCACTGAATGTAGATTGCAGCTGTCTCTAAAAATAAAAAAAATAATAAAAATAAAAAATAAAAAAAATAAATAAGTGAAATGATGTCTCAATAGTGTGCTGATATAAAGAAAGTACCATCACCTAGAACAGATCAGTAAACAATTTCCTTTTCTAGTAAATGGAAATTACTGAGAATTCTCATTCACATAAATAAAATATAAATCAACCAACTATAAAACTGGTAATTAACTTAAGGAATTTACAATGCATAAAACAGATATTAATTAAAGGAAACTATACCTTCAATATTTCGGCAACGTCACGTTGCCATCTTCAGGAACATACAAATATGGTATGTGCACACAGGCACTAACAAAAGCAAATGAGGAAGGCAAAAAACTAATATTGTTCCTAAAGTCCTAATGATGCCCCCTAGCAGGCTAATTGGGTTGTCTTGGCCGTTGGGCTGAAGTTCTCACTCAAGATGTAAGGCTCCAAAATTTGAGGTAGTCTCATGCACCCAAATTTGTTGAGGTTTGGAACGTTTTTTAGAGCTGCTGATGATTCCGTGACTAATCTTTCGTACTTGAACTTGCTGCGGTGTATTATTTTAGTTTTCTTCCAACGAATTCTATGGTGGGTATCTATGGCATGGTCTGCAAGCCCAGAGTGGCTGTACTGGTGAAACCGTATATAGTCGTTGTGTTCTGAAATCCTGATATTCACTGTCCTGCCTTTTTGCCCAAAGTAGGGCAATTTACAGCTGTAAGGGACCTGTTATATACTAGGTAGGTCTAGGGGAAGTGGTTGGTCTTTGATAGAGCAGATAAGGGATACCAACTTTTTATATAGTCTATAACAAGAAGTTAGGTAATATTTTTTGAGGATATTTGTTATTTTCTCAGGAGATATGACAGTTACTGAGATTGAGACAGAAAATGTAGGGGATAGTGATAGATTTAGTGTAATCTTTATTGTGAAGTGGGGGGGGGGGGTTGTGGTTTACTGGTTTTAGTATTTTTGGGGGGGGTTGTAGCCACTGGCTGTAGTTTAGTTCAGTGGTTAGGGCATCGTCATCTGAGCAGATTAATTTTGTCCTGTTATATAGTGTTTTAATAACTCCATATTGTTGTGAGGGGGGGGGGGTATTATTATTATTATTTTGGGCTACTCCAGGGAGTCCTTAGACTCATCGAGGGAGGCCCTGAACATCATGTCCACACAACTATTTGACATTCTCACAGTATCTATCATACCTTGCCTTGAACTCGCTCACTGTCATAGTAGCACCCGCAACAGACTCTGGCAGCTTATTCCACTCATTTACCACTCTAAAAGTAAAGAACCCAGCTCTAATACCCCTGCTAACCACACTCTTGCCCAGCTTCCATCGGTGTCCCCTAGTTCTCCCACCACCAGTCCTGATCTAAAAAATATCCTCTGAATTAATCCTATAGAATCCTTTTAGCAATGTGAATGTCTCAATCATATCTCCAATTTTCCACCTATCAACTAGTTTCTGCAACCCACAAATCTTCAACCTGTTCTCATATGGTTCATTCCACAGACCTGCTATCATCTTAGTCACTCGCCTCTGGATCCTCTCCACCTCCTCTCCATCAAGAAGGAACTGAGAAGACCAAATCTGGGCACAGTAGTCGATATGAGGTCTTATCAGGGCTCGGTACAGAGGTACAATAACTTGCTTGTCTCTGCTCGTCAAGGTATTTTTTCCACAACCAAGTGAGTTGATGAGCTGATTTAGCTACTTTTGCAATGTGTCCCCTAAACTTCATCTCCCTATCCACCAACACTCCCAAGTCCCTGGGCTCATCAATCTCTTGGAGTACAGTTCCACCAATGTGGTATACTGCTGCTAATCTTTTCACCCCAAAATGCATAACCTTACATTTTGTCACATTAAATTGACATCCATTCTCTTTAGCCCAGAACTCCAATCTATCTAAGTCATCCTGCAAGACTTTGACATCTTCTGCATTCACTATTGCCCTATCCAACTTTGCATCATCAGCGAACAAATGAAATGTTCCACTTAGATCCTTCCCTATATCGTTAAGAACAGATTAACCAGCAGTGGTCCAAGAACAGAACCCTGCGGCATACCACTAGTCACAGGCCGTCTTTTGGACTCTACTCCTGAATAAGCTACTCTTTGATATCAAACACCCACCTATCCATTTCACCAACCCTATATCCATTCCCATATGTTGTAGTTTACGGATTAGAATTCCATGTGGTATCCTGTCAAACACCTTTGCCAGGTCCAGCAGTATCACTGTAAACCCATTTCCCTTATCCAGTTCAGCCGTCACCTTGTTATAAAACCTGAGCAAGTTACTGAGGCATGATCTACCCTTCACAAAGCCATGCTGTCCCCTGTATAGTATCTCATTTTCATCAATCCATTCCTGTATTTTTCCCTCGACTACTTTCTCCAAGACCTTGACAACGACTCCTGATATGCTGATCGGTCGGTAATTTGCCACCATAGTCTTGGATCCTCCTTTATGCAGTGAAACTATTTTCCCCTCTTTCCACGCCTTCGGGACTAAGCAAGACCCGAGACTCAGATTAAACAACATGGTTAAGGGCACTGATAATTCCTTAGCCGGTTCACGCAAGACCCGTGCCGGTATACCATCCAATCCCACAGATGTATTCACATTAAGGTTCTGTAATAGACTATTCACCTCCACTTCATTCATCACAATTCCCATATAAACTAATGGTTCCTTCATTTTTTCATTGTCACCACCTGGATGATATACTCTTGCAAAGTGCGCGCTCAGTAACTCCACTATATCGACTGGTTCAGTGACCTCCTTACCATCGTCATTCCCTAAAATCATTTTGCCATGTACAGTTTTTTTCTTGCTTGCATCATACTGAAAGAACTGTTTGGGATTCTCTTTTGCTTGCATAGCTAGTTTCCTTTCATGATTGGCTTTTGCTGTTTTTACCACACTCGTTACCCTTCTGGTCTGCACTTTATACCATTCGTGTGCCTGCAGGTCACCCCTTTCTTTAAATTCCCTCCACAGTTGTTTCTTTTTTTGCAGCTCAAGCTTAATGGTGTTATTCATCTATTTAACCCCTACTTGTTTTACTATTCGGAACCTAGGTATACAATCAGCCATAACCTCCTGTAAATGCTCCTTGACCACTTCCCATGCTCTATCAACGCCCAGCCCTTGCAGTACATGCCATGGCACTGATCCAAGCAATCTCCTAAGCTTGTCAAACTTGCCAGCATGGTAATTCCACATATACCCTGTCTTAATCAAAAATTCCACACCTTTAACCACCTCCCAGGTCAAGACCTTATGGTCACTCTCACCAATAGGTGGCAACATGGTCATATTCATTACAGTCAAATTGTGAGATGCTATTACCAGGTCAAGCACTCTCACACCCCTAGTATTTTCAATTACATGCTGTCTCAGATAGTTATCCCTCAATAATTGAATAAAATCCATTTCCTTCCTCACATGTGTCCTCTCCTCCTTCCAATCAATGTTACCATAGTTGAAATCCCCCATAATAATTACCCTCCTTCCACTCATTTCATCAATTTGTTTATGCATACTATCTCCACCATCTATTCCATCACCTGGTCTACAGCAGCACCCAACTGTATATTTTATTCTGCCAGTCTCAATCTCACACCAAATAGCCTCAAATGAGCTCCTTTCACTATCCTGCAATACAACTTCAATTCTCCTTGGCTGCAGTTCATCAGCTATCATCAATACCCCCCCCCCCCATTTTATTCTCTCTGTCCCTCCTAAACACACTATAACCCACACATTCTATCCCACTAACTATATCATCTTCTGTCAGCCATGTTTCACTAATGCCAATAACCTGTGGCCAGGAAGAGCCAATCAAGGCCAAAAATTCTTCCTTCTTGTTCCTAAAACTCCTGGCATTAGTATACATAAATGCAGTGATCCCTTTGTCCCACCCCTATCTTGATGCATTATTCTAAATGTCACATTCCCATTTTTTGTCCTTAGTGCTGGCTCGGGTACATTATATACATTTTTACATTCAACTGTCTCACTGATGTTTGCATATCTACTTCCCCCCCTCCTTGGTAGTTCTAGTTTCCCTGATTCTGCACATCCATTTTCACTTCATTCAGCAACACTTTTTCCAGTCTCCGCACACCAAGTCTATTCAAATGCAGGCCATCCATCTTGTATGAGTCCTTTCGCCCATCAAACTCATTCCACACCTGCGCATAATGTCATTTGTGATTATGGCCCTCCTTCTAAACTCCTCTCTGTCATACCGGGGCAACAGACTCACCATTTTAACTCTGTCACTCTTTTCTTTTGCTACCTTTAACAATACTTTCAAGTCCTCTCTCATAAAAAATTTATCACCTTTCAATTCATTCGTACCCGCCACGATTATTAATTCTTTCACCCTCTGTTTTTGCGCTCTAATACTCTCACTTACATCCTTAAATTTCGCACCCAGTAAGTACGATTTAGTTACACTCCCATCTATCACTCCTCTTAATAATGAGTCACCATACAACACTCTTTCCTTCATTTCAGAAACTCTCCCACTCTTACGCTGTTTATTTACGTTAGCCGAATCACTCTGGAAAGAGTTTTGCAGGTGCTCTAATTGCCGCTGCACATTTTGTATCGAATTTCTTATTCAATTAGCCGAATATGAAATCGGAAATTTCATATTCGGGTAATTTCATATTCAGGTAAATATGAATAATTACCCAAATTTCATATTCGGGTAATTATTCATATTTGAATAAATACCCGAATTGGGTATTTATTTAAATACCCAATTCGGGAGTTTTGATAATGTGTTTGTGTTTTAATGAATACACACATTGTTTAGTAAATAAAATCGTTTCCAAATTCTCGTTCGTAAATTGAGTTTGTATTTTGTGAATTCTCCTTTATGCATTTATTTTTGATAATAATAATAATAATAATAATAATATATGTAAGTGTTTATTATACAATTTCAAAATATTTACGAGAAAAAGTATATATCACCATTCATCATCTATCCTTTCATAAAGAATTTTAATAACCAGCTCGTCCGACTTAAAAACATTAACAACCGGCTTGCTAAATTTGAAAAATTTTAACAACCGGCTCGCACAAGCCGGTCCCAACACACCACTGCCTAAAGGGTATATTTTATGGTAATCTACAATAGTACTACATGGTATGGTTCTCAGTGCATATGCAGTATAGAACTGAAAACTTTTATTAGCATGATACGGCTGAGCACTGGCCAGTGTAATATAAAATATTAATTAAATGCAATATAACAAATACATTATGAGGGAAAGGAGATGTGTGTGTGTGTGTGTGTACGCACACACACACACACTGTCATTTATTTTTATTTTTAATTTAAATTTTACAAAGGCATATGACAGGGTGCCACATGATAAACTGATAATTAAGTTGGGGATTGGATATCTGATAGATATCAGAAAGTTGTGTATGAAGGAGCAGTATCAAGGATGGAGAAGTTTACAAGTGGAGTCCCTCAGGGCTTACTGTGATCCATATTTGTTTAACCTTTACATCAATGGCATTGTCAATGGATTGCAGAGTGATATTCAGTTATTTACAGATGATGTGAAGCTGGGAAGGATTATTAGTAATGGTGAGGATGTGCAGCCCCTCAGACTGGACAGATGGGCAAATAAATGGGGTTTCAGTTTAATTCAACAAATGTGTGAGGTCTTGAAGTTTGGGATTCATCAATGGGAAGCTGCATATTCTGTTGGACGAACTGTACTAGAAGAAGTGGAGGAGGCAAGGGACCTTGAGGTGATGATTGATAGAAACGTGAAGTTTAGGGAACATATCGCAAATGTGGTGAAGGTAACCCAGAGGATTGCTGCAATACTGAGGATACTGACTAGCAGAGACAGAGGAGTTGTGGTTCCATTGTATAAAGTCCTGATCAGATCACACACATGGATTATTGTTCTCGGATTTAGTTGCCAGGTTTTGAAGTGGATAAATTAACCTTGGAGAAGGCGCAAATGCGGATAACAAAATATTAGGACTGTACAACATTATCAATCAGGGTAGACTGAGGACATGCAGCCTGAAGAGTTTGGTCGATAGAAGAAGGAAATGCAATATGATTGAGACATTTAAATTATTGAGAGGCAGTTACAGAGATGACACTAGAACCCTAGTGTCAGCCCTGTTTTTACCACACGAAAGACTCCTAGTTCTTTTGTATGGTAAATCAAAAGAAAAGAACAAGAACATGGGCCTATTGCTGGAAGTTATAAATGAAAGTGGTGAAGAGTGGCTTTTTTTTTTTTTTTCATGGAGGGTGGTTGCAAAGCATTGCCTGAGAGGGTAGTGAGAGCAGAAACAGTGAATGAGTTTAAGAAATGGTAGGATAGACTTGGTGTGTTGTTTATGATGGCCTCCCACGATGAGTCTGTTGACTCTATGAAGGTCCCAAATAATAAAATTAAAATCAAATTAAAAAATAAAATCTGTTATACATTTACTATCCAATCATTTAATACATTCTTAGTTGCTAATCAAGTGATATAATAAGTATATCAACTCAGTATCTTTTAACTACGATCATCTATGAACACATATATACGATATATTTTGTAGATGTGTTCTACAAAATTATTATTATTATAATTATTCGTGACACCTCCAAGGAGTTCGAAGACTCATCGCAGGAGGATGCGATGAATCTTCGGATAAATGCATTAAGCAACTATCAGATTTGTTTTGTCTGGGACCCATATTGAAATGCCTGAATTAACTGACAAAAAATTTGTCATGCCAACTCAATTTTCATTTCAATATGACCATTTTCAAGAGTATATCCAATAACCTCGCTGTGGGTGGATAGAATTTGAAATTTACAAATGTTCACTAAAACATGTCTATTCACTTCAGTTTTAGTTTCAGTCAGATCATTATTATTATTATTATTATTATTTAACACCTCCAGAGAGTCCAAAGACTCATCGAGGAGGGCATCTCCTCTACAACTCTTTGCCGACTGCAACTACCTTCATCATCTACCGCCGACCACCACCACTAGTATTTTCACAGGTACAAACATCCATGCCCACAGCCTTTTGGCTGGAGAGCAGATATGCTAACCACTTGGCCAACAATTATAACGTCTATTTCTGTACGAGGGTCCTCTGCATCATTGCCAGTATCTGACGTGACAACTTCACAACTTGTGTAATGTTACCCCTGAATTTCAGGTCCTTGTCCACCACCGCTCCCAGATCTCTCAGTACCTAAATTTATGTCATCCATTTATAAACTAAACTGTGCAGATAAACTTTGTTGGAAAACCAAGAGAAAAATAACTCAAGATTACTGGTGTATTTTGCTGCTGCAAAATACACCAGTTAAAAGTAACACCAAAAAGTCAGTTCTGTGAAGGAAAATATTCACTGGCTTTTGACAGAGCAGTTTTGTTAATCCACATAGAGCATATTTCTAAATATAGATAAAATATACATATAAATATAAGTATATTAAATGTAAGCAATTATATCAATTAATACAATAATTATTAGCAAGCATTATTTTCTTGGGCATCTCCATGGAGATGCCCAAGAAAAAAGGCCCATACCAGCTATTATTCACACAATACCTATAATACTTCTCGAACTAGTCCTTCACCAATGAAGGAGTTGCTGGAGGCATGTGTCTCTCAGAAATGCTTCCAGCAACTTATTCTTCCAACCATTCACCTTCCAAACAAAAAATTTAGCCCTCACACTCTTATACAATTTCCAGGAGTCGCCCATTCTCTCCTTTCTTTCCACGTGTTAAAAAAAAACTTCAATCCTATAAAACCCATTTAATAACATGTTTTTATTATCTCATCCCCTCTTTTCTATCTATCAACTAGTCTTTAAAACTATTAAAGACTAGTTGATAGTCTTTAATAGTATTAAAGATAATATTATTCATATAATATTATTATATGAATAATACTATTCATAGAGATCATTCCACAGATCTATCACAATCCTGGCCACTTGTAATAATATGTGGATCTGGCTTTATTAATGCCTTAAAGAGAGGAAAAATAACTTCCCTGTCCCTACTACTCAGTGTGTTCTTAATTATAATCTGATGAGTTATTTTGGCAACCTCTGCAATATGCTCTAAACTTCAACTCCCTGTCCATAATCACCCCAAATTCCTAGCTACATTAATTTCCTGCAGTCTAGTTAAATCAACATAGCACACAGCTTGTGATCTCTCCATCCTAAAGTGAATGACCATACACTTTTCCCTATTAACCTTCTCTCTCTGTGTACAAATATTTTAACGTCAGATCATTTCTATTAAGAAATTGTAAATCGATGAAGAAAGGAGATTTGGGAGTGTTAGTGGATAAGGAGTTAAAGTTTAGAGGGCACATAGCAAAAGTGGATAAAGCAGCTATCAAATTACTTGGTTACTGAAAAATACTTTTACAAGCAGACACAGGTAGGTTATTATTCCTTTTTATCAAGCCTTGATAAGATCCCATATTAACTACTCCATGCAGATCTGGTCACCTGGGTTTCTTGGCAATGAGGAAGAGGTGGAGAGGATTCAGAGGCGAGTGATCAAGATAGTAGCAGGTCAATGAAATGAACCTCACAAGAACAGGTTGAAGATCTGCAGGTTACAGAAATTGGTTGAGAGACGCAAAAAGGGTGATATGACTGAAACATACAAACTACTGAAGGATTTTTACAAGATTAATGCAGAGAAAATTTTTCAGAACAGGTCTGGTGGTGGGAAATCTAGGAGCCACCTTGGAAACCTTGGAAAACTTGTTAGAACTAGATTTGTTGCTTGGAGAGTGGTTCTGAATGAGTGGAATAGGTTGCAATGACTGTGAATGAGTTCAAAAAGTAAAGTATGAGAGATACTGTGCAAATATTGGATAGTGTTTGGCATGAGATTCAGGGCCTCCCTTGAATCTTTAGATTGGAGTCTAAAGATTCAAGGGAGTCTAAAGACTCCATGGAGTCTTTAGACTCATCAAGTCTAAAGACTCCATGGAGTAGCCTGTTGTAATAATAATAAGTATTCCCAAACAATTATCACCTGTAACTCAAAAAGAACAATGGTAATTAACTTCTTCTTTTTCAATCCTTACTTGCATCCCACATGACTCAGATGTGCTTATCGGCTCTTTGATCTCCCATGTATAGAATCAATATTAAAAAGTTCTCCTGCTGGCATTTCTCTTGAACATTTTCTACCATTGTTCTATCACTTCTTTCTTCATTTAGCAATATTTTAAAGTAACTCTTCCAAAGATGGGATTCAGCTCACATGTCAAGTTTGTCATCTCTGATTCCTTTTACGATACTGTTTCTTTCATCTGTAAGTTTTTTCAATAGATTCCAGAATATTTTGTTACCTCCTTGATATTTATCTTTCAGATGATGCAGTTCGCTGTAGATGGTAGATGAATTGTAGATTAGGTGCCTTCCCTTGATGAGTCTTTGGACTCCTTGGAGGTGTTGTGTATAATTATTATTAATTATATTCTTACGAAAATCTTCCAATAGTTTTGTTTATCTACTTTTAAACACATAACTCTGGTTTAAATTTTCCCTTAGGGCATTTGTTGCCTTACATGCTAGGAATTTTTGATATACTTACCATATTAGTAACTCTCCTGCATTTGTTGTGTCCAGTTGCCTAATCTCGACTTTTATGCTGCTTCTCAACTCATTTCTGATATATTCCACTTCTTCTTTCAGCACATCTATCTCTGCAAGCTACCTACTCTTGCTTAACATTCATTCTCCCAATTAATACTATCTTTTCTACATTTTCTGCAGACATACACTCCCCAATCTCTCACCCACCTCGTTTCATCAAAAGGACATAATTTCGCAATTGCTCCGAATAAGGTATCTTTGAAGGATTTTTTCATAGCATAAACAGAGGCATTCAATCCTTATCCCCAAAAAACAGCTAACAAGACACGTTTTGAGTGTGCAAAAATTCTTTTTAATGGCAAGCCTCCTCGTCCTAATCTATCTTACTTGGAATTAAAAGCACTGAAAAATAATAATAATTTAATTATTATGAAAGCTCACTCTAGTTATTATTATTATTATTATTCAGGCCTCCAAGGAGTCAAAAGACTCATCGAGGGAGGTCCTTCCTAAGACATAAAGTCTGTCAAGACTCATCGAGGGGAGGTCCCCCCCCTGAGAAACACAAAGTCTATCATACCACTCTTTAAACTCACTGACCGTTCTCGCTCCCACCACTCCATCTGGCAATGCATTCCACGACTCAACCACCCTCCACACAAAGAAACCACTCCTTACCCTCTTGCTCACAGTTTCATTTCGTAACTTCCAGGGATGGCCTCTTGTCATCACTCTTTCCCGCTGTTCAACCAAGCGAAAGAACTCCCTAGTGTCAACCCTGTAACCACCTCTCAACAGTTTAAAAGTCTCAATCATATCACCTCTCCTTCTTCTATCCACCAAACTCTGCAGTCCACATTCTCTCAGCCGATCCTCATAACTATCCTTGTACAGTCTTGAAACCATCTTTGTCATCCGTCTTTGTATCCTTTCCACAGTTAATTTATCCCCTTCAAATCCTGGGGACCAAATCTGAGAACAATAGTCCAAGTGTGGTCTGATCAGAGACTTATACAACAGAATGATAACCCTCTTGTCTCTGCAGGTCAGTGTCCTTCTCATAATAGCAGCAATCCTCTGTGTTACCTTCACCACCTTTGCAATATGTCCCCTAAACTTCAGGTTTCTATCAATCATCAACCCCAGATCTCTTGTCTCCCCTACTTCCTCCAGTATCACTCCTCCCATAGAGTATGCAGCATCCCATCGATGTTTTCCAAACCTCAAGACCTTACATTTTGCTGCATTAAACTGACACCCCCATTCATTTGCCCATCTATCTAGCTTATTTAAATCCTCTTGCAGGGCTACCACATCTGCACTATTACTAATAATCCTTCCAAGCTTCGCATCATCCGCAAACAACTGAATATCCCCCTGCAATCTACTGGCTATGTCATTGATATAAAGGTTAAACAATATAGGTCCTAGTACTGAGCCCTGTGGGACCCCAGTTGTAACCCTCTGCCTCCTGGAAACTGCTCCACCATACACAACTCTCTGATACCTATCAGACAGCCAATCCTGAATCCAGTTGACCAATCTGACATCCAGACCCATGTGCTGCAACTTAAATATCAGCTTATCATGTGGCACCCTGTCAAATGCCTTCGCCAAGTCTAAGAAAATTGCAGTATATGCCTTTCCCTCATCTAATGTTCTTGTAACTTTATTATAAAAGGCTAGCATATTGCTAAAACAAGAGCGTCCTTTCACAAATCCATGTTGATTCTCACAGATAACATTACCTTCACCTGCCCAATGCTGTATACGGTCCCTTACTACTTTCTCCAAGATCTTAACAACTACTGATGACAAGCAGACTGGCCTATAATTAGACACTTCCGGTCTGTTACCACCCTTATGCAATGGCACTATCTTACCTTCCTTCCATTCCCTGGGCACCTTTGCCAAAGTCAGACTTTCATTGAAAAGCCACGTTAAAGGCACTGTCAATTCCCTAGCACATTCTCTCAAAACTCGTGGTGAAATACCATCCAGTCCCACAGCTTTACTGACATCCAGAGTATTCAGTATCTGAAACACACTCTCCTCCTGTACCTCCAGACCTCGAACCAGTCCTATCCCTCTAGCATTAAAACTGACTCCTCTAGGATGAAATACTCCAATAAAGTGTTCATTGAACAATTCCACTATGTCCTCTGCATCAGTCACTCTATTCCCATTTTTATCCCACAGTCATTTCTCCTCCTACTGGCCACATAGCTAAAAACTTCCCTAGGATTTTCTTTGGATCTTAGGGCCAATCTCCTCTCATATTCCAGTTTCGCTTTCCTTACCACACTAGTCACTCTTCTGGCCTGTGTCTTATATTCCTCATGCATCTCTTCACCTGTCTCCTTATATCTCTTCCATAGCCTCTTTTTCGCATGCAATTCCTGTTTAATATTGTTTGTCATCCACTTTACTCCAAATTGCGCCCTCTTCTTCACTCGTGGTATACAACTTACCATTGCTGATAACAAATATTCTTTCACAATTTCCCACGCACTAGTGATATCCCGGCCTTCCAATTCCTCCCTCCATGAAACTTCCCGAAGTTGACGTCTAAGACTATTATAATCACCTGCCTTATAATTCCACATAAGTTCCCGTCTCTTTGATACTCCTGCATGTCTATTCATTTTCCAAGCCAACACCATATGGTCACTCTCTCCAACTGGTGGGAGAGACGTCAACTCAGTTATTATCAACTCTTCTGATGCTATAACCAAATCCAAAACTTTTGAACCTCTTGTTCCCTCTGTTACATGTTGCCTAAGACATTTGTCCCTCAAGAATTCTAGAAATTCCATTCCCCTATTGCTACATGCATCTTCCTCTCTCCAATTTATACTACTGAAGTTAAAATCTCCCATAACAATCATTCTTCTTGCACTTGCCACTATTATTTGCGCTATTATTTACTAATGTTTATTCAAGATATGAGAGAAAAATGTCTCTACTGCTCCGCAACTATTCAACTTACAGGCCCCTCACATCGGATCCTACGATAATCAATCAATTAAAAAGACTTAATTCTCTTATAGATAATATATCTATATGGGATGAAGATCAAAAGAAAAAACTTAAAACCTCTTTCGGTCATCCGCCTAGAATGTACGGTCTTCCAAAAGTTCATAAATGAGGCATTCTATTAAGACCAGTTGTAGACTGTATAGGTTGTCCCACTTATAAAATTTCAAAATTTTTATCAAATTTGCTGACTTCTTCAACTAGAAGAACTGCTACTTATATAAAAAATTCTTTGGATTTCAAAAATAAAATTTCAGATCTTCATTTAGGCGCTTCATATATTATGATTAGTTTAGATTGTTTCATTATTTACTAATGTTCCTTTATCTGACACCATTGAATTCCTCCAACAAGAATGTCCGTCAGACATTGTTAAAATATTCGATTTTGTAATGCATTCTGGTTATTTTTCCTTTAAAAACAAGTTCTATCAACAAATCAAAGGAACAGCAATGGGCAATCCTATTTCTCCTGCTATTGCCAACTTCAATATGGAGTACTTTGAACAATGTATTTTTGACAACATTTCACCTAGACCGTACTCATTGGTTCAGATATGTAGATGACATTTTTGCTATCTGGAATGGCTCTTCTGATGAATTACAAGTTTCTTTCAAAATTAAATGCACTTTATCTAAGGATCCAGTTCAACCTAGAAGTAATAGTAAATAAGCAGTTAGCCTTTTTAGGTCTTTTAATTCTTTGCCAACCAGATGGTAACCTACAATTCTCAGTCTATAGCAGGGGTGTTCAACCCGTCGATCGCGGAGCGATTTTTGGTCGATCTCTTATGTATTCCGCCTTACTTATAAATTTAATTAAAACTGAAAACATAATATTTTATTTATCAGTGTTTTGTATTATTTTTAATTCGCTTTAAGTGTATTGCTATTGTTTATTTATTTTTCGTTAAAATTGTCAAATCAGTAATTTTCTTATAAGCCCGGATAAATGAATTAATTTGGAAATCAGTGGAAGTCAAACAGCGAGCCGAGTAAATACAATTCTAAGCAAAGTGTAAAAACATGATTGTAACTTAAATATTAAATATTCCAAAGCCCATTACATCGATTTTTTACTTAGGTTAAGTCCCATGTGAATATTGTAAAAAAATAAACTTTGTTTGTCTCAGTATAGTTTATATTAGATGTTTTTGTAAATAACTCTTCTGAAGCAACTGTATATATACTGCTTTAATAAGAATATGTTAGAGTGTTAAAAACAAAGGCAATGTTTTTGTCACCGAAGCTGTACAGTGGCATTAGAAAGATTGTTATTGAAACTTGTATGTATGAGAAAGGCTTGCAGGCTCTAAGTGTAAACATCTCTGAAGTCAGTCAGAAAGAGTTCAAACATCTTTCCGATGGCCGGCAACTTATAATCAAAAGAAAGTGGAGGAGAACAAAAGGCGTGCTGAACTTGAAACTTAAGATGAAAGACTCATAGCGATTCTTTGAGGGTTGCCAAACTTCATGCGAGGTCTCAGAGGAGGCCTAATAAAAAGGAACTGAAGCAAGCAGAAGGGGTCCCGGTTCCAGAATTGCTGTCAGAGAGGAGGGTGCCTGGTCCAGAGTTGCCGGCAGAGAGACTGCCTGGATCTGTGTTGGTTGAGAGAGGAGTTCCATGCTTCCAGAAAGGAGCTTCTCGGTTCGAAACGTCACTAGAGAAAGACTACTTCTAGGCCACAGACAAGGTTTCAAATTGCAAAAAGGAAAAGTTCCCAGGCCAGGTTAATGTCAGACATTCACCAGTGTGTTGCGTTTTCATTACAATTTGATGAATCAAACGACTTCACTGATATTGCTCAGTTAATGGTATTTAAAAGTTTATTTTTCACTTGGTTAGACTATAATAAATTTAGTTTAATTCTTTATCCAAGTGTGAGCAAACAAAGTTTGCGCCTGAAAGTATCTTCAGGACTGGAGTAAGGTGGTACAACAGCGGGCAACTCGTTGCAAAGGTGGAGCAAGCTCACAACACTCCTATCTCAGTATTTCCCATAATGCAAAACACATCTCCTTGCGGATATGTATAATGTTATGCATTAAGGGGAGGGCCACTACCCAGACTAGTATTGACCTTTATTGAGGTCTCTTCGGTGGGAGCCAGGCCCGAGTGGAGATACTAGACAGAAGCATTAGCAAGGTCATCTCTACCTATAGGGTTGCCAAACGGTATACCACCTACCAGTTGCCCAGTGTTGTACCACCTTAGCCCAGTCCTGAAGATACTTTCAGGTGCAAACTTTGTTTGCTAACACTTGGATAAAGGATTAAACTAAATTTATTAATGGTATTTAATCGCATGGCATTTCAAGATTATTCAAGTAAAGAAGAACTTTTGAAAATTATACCATTATTGGGAAGGACTAGGGGAGAAGAAATTTTTTAAGCATTTGATGAATTTGGGAAACAACACAAAACTTCCGCTTTGTAAACTTGTATCTATTACTATTGATGGTGCTCCTGCAATCATAGGTAATGAATGGCTTCATTTCATTATGTAAAAACGATGACAAATATCCAGATTTTTTAACTTATCACTGTATTATTCGCCAACAAGTACTATGTAGTAAAAGATTAAACACAAAAGATGTTTTGGATATTAAAATTGCAAATTAAAATTACATTTAAAATTGTAAATTCAGTTCGAGGAAAAGCCCAGCCATTGCAGGGCTTTTCCTCGAATTTAAATTATAGGCAGATGAAGATAGGGAACTTCTGTTGCACAATGATGTTCGCTGGCTCAGCAGAAGTCAATTTTTTGAAAGATTTCTTGTATTCATTAACGATATAAAAATTTTTCTTGATGAAAAAGGAGATATTTATCCACAATTGAGTGATAAAAGATGGTTGTTACACTTATCATTTTTAGTAGATTTCTGTATGAAATTAAGCAATTTAAATTTAGAGTTACAATCATCATCATCAAATTCCTGCCATGTACCCTCAAGGGGTGTACAGGATATGATAGTACTACATGAAAAAAATTACATCATTACTAACTTCCTATCTACAATTTTTCTCCAAATCAGTCTGTTACTTGTCAAAGACTCCACCATTATCAGATCTTGTATTTCTATCATCTAGGGCACTTTGTATTTTATCAATCCACCTATATCTTGGTCTTCCTCTGGGTCGTTTTGCTGCCAACCTGGCAGAGAACACTTGCTTTGCTAATCTTTTCTCGCCCATTCTGTTTAAGTGACCATACCACCTGAGATTAGCTCTGCTAACGCATTCCTGGATGCTGAAAATGTCAAGTTCTTTCCTAATATCCTCGTTTTTAATATGATATTGCCATTGATGCCATCTGTTCAAGCCTCTAATCTTTCTCAGGACTCTCATATCTGCGGTCTCTAGTCTTTGGTCAAGTGTTTTACTTCTGACCCAGCTCTCAGATCCATAAGTTAAAACTGGTTTGAACACTGTCTTGTATACAGCTAATTTAGTGTTCCGACTAATTTCTCTCTTATTCCATATGAATTTATTCAATTCACTTCCCACCATACCAGCTTTGCTGATTCTGTTGTCTATTTCTATATTTAATTTACCATCTTCACTAAAAATCGTGCCTAAGTAGCTGAAATGTCTTACCTGTTCCACAGGTTGTCCATTCACAACACAGTTGACATTTTCAATGATTCTGCCTATTTTCATTGTCTTTGTCTTTTTATTGCTGACCTTCATACCATATCTATTACAACAACTATTCAATTTAGTCAGAGAATTTTGCAGACTTGTAGCAGATTTATTTAGAAGTATAACATCATCCGCATAAAGCAAAGAGCTGACATTAACATCTCCAATCTTGATATCATGTTTAATACCACTTTCCTTCATAATGTGATCCATATAGATAATGAATAACAGAGGGGATAATGTACATCCTTGTCTCACACCAGATTTAACATTAAACCATCTTTCTGTACTTCCTTCAATTCTAACTGCTGACTTACAACTCAAATAAAGACTAAGTATTGCTTGATATAATGTTCCACTGACACCATATAACTGCAGCGTATTGAATAGCTTCTCTCTTGGCACCTTGTCATATGCCTTTTCCAGATCGACAAAACTTAAATACAGATCTTTGTTATATTCCCATGCTTTCTCGACTATTTGTCGTAAAGTGAAGATCTGATCCTGACAGCCTCTATTTGGCCTGAATCCAGCTTGTTCTTCACTAAGCTTTTCTTCCACAATTCTTCTCAACCATTTCTCAAGTATACTTGCATAGATCTTGCCAGGAACACTCAGTACGGAAATACCTCTGTAATTCTCACATTCAGTTTTATTTCCCTTTTTATATATGGGTACTATGAAAGCTCTGCTCCAATCATTGGGAATTCGTCCACACTGTCCAGGCTTTCTGAACTATGCAGTGCAGCCACTGTAAGACTCTTATACCACCATACTTCAGCATTTCTGGTCGAATATCATCTACTCCTGCTGCCTTTCCACATTTCAAGCCTTTGATGGCTTTTTCTACTTCAAGTATGGATATGTATTCCTGACTGCATGCCTGGTCAGTGTTTTTTACCACTGTGCTGTCATCACTGCTTGTTTCATTTAGCAGTTTTTCAAAGTAATTACTCCATACTTCAAGGATATCTTTTTCTCCCGTTTTCATGTCACCTTTATCATCTCTAACTCCTTTTACAGCACTCTTTCCTCCATTCCTAAGCTTCTTCAATAACCTCCAGAATATTTTGCCACCTTCTTGATATTTATTTTCTATATTCTTGCCAAAGTCCTCCCATAACTTTTGTTTAGCTAGTTTTACACAGTGTTTAGCATTCTTGCATTTGTCTCTATATTCTCTAAGAGCACAAGCTGACTTATTTGACAGGAACTTTTGATATGCTTTCTTCTTTTCCTTCACTGCCTCTTTAACTTCCTGTGTCCACCATGGAGTTATGATTTTTTTATCCTTGCAGACAACCTCACCACGTGCCTCTCTGGCAGAATCAATCAATGTTTTCTTCAGAGTTTGCCAATGAATCTCCAAGATTTGATTCCTGTTCTCAAACTCTCATTTTTTCTTCAATAATCTTTCTGTATTTTAGTCTACAGTTCACATCTGAGAGCTGCTCAACTTTTATTCACTTTAAAACTTTCTTGCATGTTATTCTTTTGAATATGAAATTCAATTTTATCCTGCTCAAGAACTAAATAGTGATCACTTCCAATTTCAAATCCTCTGTACCCTCTGGTGTCCTGTACCAGGGAGAAAACATCACTATTAACAACAACATAGTCAAAAAATTGTGTTGTGTTTCAGATTGCATACTTGTCAGAATCCGCTTTTTCAAATATGACCGTCATAAAAAATCAATTAAGAAACCAAATTACAAATGATCGTTTGGATGATTGTCTGCGATTGGCCACTTCTTCATATCAACTTGACTATGAAAATATTGCGAGGTCCAAACATTAATTTTTTTTTATTTTTTTTTAATCAACAAGCATTTCCCCTGTAACTTGTCAGTTTGTAATCAATCTGTTGTTTTTTCTAACTTTGGTTTTCCAAAATAGAGAAATAAAATTTTATTCCAATATATTTGTTTTTTTTTGTTGTATTAAAATATATGTTGTATTAAAATAATTAAAAGTGATAAATAAATTTTTAAATACACAAATAAAGTTTTAGTTGTGTATTTTTTTTAGTTGTTTATTTGTGCATAATCAGATATCAGGTTGGGGGAACGTGATCTATATAAGAGAGTAGATCGCTGAATAACTTTTTATAGAAAAGTATCTCTCATAGTAAAAAAGGTTGAACACCACTGGTCTATAGGAAGGAGACTCATACAGGCCATTATATCCATGCTGAATCTCATCACCATCCCAGTCAAAAGGCAGGAACTATTAAAACACTGGTTCATCAGGCCCACTCATTTTGTCCTTCAGAGGAACTATTATAGAAAGAATTGCAATCTATTACTTCCTATTTTCTATCTAATGGATATAAGAATTCTTTCATTGAAAGAGATTTAAATAGTTTGATATATCCTTCTCTTCAAATACAGAAGAAATAATGCATATTCCTATCCCTTATGTGCAAGGCATTAGTGAACACATAGCGAAAGTTTTAAAACCACTAAATATTTTTGTTGGCTTCCGACCCATTGGAAAAATCGCCGTCTTTCTCACTTCTCCAAAGGAAGAGCTTCCACATTTAAGTCATCCAGGTGTCTACCAAATTCCTTGCTCTTGTGGGTTATCTTATTTTGGACAAATAGGAAGATCTGCTTTTACTCGGATAGAAGAACACAAGTCATATATTCGATACATTGAACCTGAACAGTCTGGACTTGCAGAGCATGCTATCAACACTAGATATAGAGTTCACTGGAACAAGGCAAGAGTCTTTTGCAAAAGTTGGTTCCTCATGGAACGGCTTTATAAAGAAACATGTGAAACTTTACTTCACTCTCTCCCAACTTAAACTGATCTGATGGTCTACGTCTATCCCCTTTGTGTGAGATAAGAAGAATCAGCTAATGCCTTTTTATTCCCATATAGGGAGTAAGCGAGGCTGTTTAGCCCTAACTTTTGGAGACTGAGAGGGCAGTTAGGAAACTTTAATGACTTTTTTAGTTATCTTACATGAGCTACTTAGGTGGTGCCCTTTGGAATTGTCAGTTATTGTTTAATTAGCCTCTTTACGTGTACTGAAGATGTCTGTGATACTTAGGTGAAAATTCTACTAATAAATAATATTTTACGTGAGTTAATTCCGTTATTATAATTTTAAGTAATCTCTCACCTGCCACATTTCCAACTGCTGGGATGCATACATACATACATACATACATGTCACAAGCACCACATACCAAAAAATCTCAGAGTATGTTAAGTAAAATGTAGTCCTTAAATGGGGGAGGACATATTGATAAGCCACTGGCAAACTGAGCTATGATTGCCATCATAATTTAAACACTGCAAAAAGAATACTACAAATTATACTGAAATATCACATTTAAGTACAATTTCCACAACTGTAAATTACCCACAGACTATATGTTGTATCTAGCTTAGTTTCCCTGTAATTTAAAGTAAAATATCTAATTAATAATAATGAAGGAGCCTCCGTAATTCAGTCAGTATAGATGAAGCCTTTGGTCAGAAAGATCTGGGTTTGATTCCCGTCCATGACGTGAGGAACTTTTATCTGGTCTCTTTTGACTAAAGGTGAATTAGCCAGTCTCATATAGAAGTAGAGGGTTTTTTTCACCTGGAAACTTGGGATTTTCATGCCACAGAACAGGCACACCGGCCCCATGAACACACACATGGATCTACAGTCATGAATCCTTGCCTTTAGGGGTTGCAGCAGAAGAGTGACATGTCAGCTGCATTATTTCATCATAAACCCCTTATTAAGGGACTCTACCCAGCCAAAGAGACGGATGAGAAGGGAAGGGAAATAATAGCAAAACTTATCTTTATTTTGCTACTCATCATAACATGTATGAATATAGCCTCACCCTTTGGTGACTGCATGTAGATAATTACTAAAAGGGCAATCACAAGAAGATGAGGTTTTGATGTTAGGTCAGAAGACTGGATCAGTCCTCCATATTCCTTAAAACGCTATGTGAAGGTCTCTTTCCAACTAGCTTTGACCATTAAGTGACATTAAGATAATGATTTAAAAATATAATAATTAAATCGTATGCTTTATAAGCTAATGAACTGATATTTTTGAACTTTGAGAAGTAATGCTGGAGAATTAGTGAAGCTAAAGCAATAACACTATAGGCCAATTGATCATGTTTGTGAATCATTAAAAAAAATGCACATTTCTATCATACATATATATATATATCTATCCTAACATACAAGGCACAAAAAATACACATAATATTCCTTAAAAATTGCCTCAATCACAACATCACGCCAAAATTCGTGACAGTATGTGGAAACTGTTTGATTCCCAGGAAAAAAAAGCCGATATGACATAGCCCTACACTTATCCCGAAATGTTCTGATGACAATAGCATGATCAAAATGGCTCGCACCTCATTAACGCTCTCCTCCACCCCTGTTTCCCATAAAACACTTCCCCTCCCCAAAAAGCCCTTAAATATAATAATATATACATATGTTTAAAAAATCCCAGGTTATTCAAATTAATTTCCCACCTTGCCTCAACCCCCCCTCCCCCTTTAACACCCTAACAGCAGAAGTATGAAGAATGAAGACAACCTAACATCCAAACAAGGTATGTGCAAAATTTCTTCCTCTAGTCTGCACATATTTATCTTTAAAATACACCTATAATGCCCTAAGAATTCTTGAGTAAAAAGCCAATGTTTTTAAAATAAGGGACACTCCTAAACGAAAACAGGCAAAAATATCCATAAAAATAATAGTTTTTAAGAGGAGTAACATGGGAATTTTCCCAGAAATAATACCTATACTCAAACTCCCCCCCCCCTTCCATCACAAAAAACACTTTAAAATAAGATCTTTTTAGAGCACGTACCAAACACAAGCCTATGTCATGGGCTCATATCATGCATTCAATGAATGGAAAAGTTTTACAAAAGAAATATACCAGAAAACCATCCTAACATACCCGCACAAAAAATACACATAATATTTCTTAAAAATTGCCTCAATCACAACATCACACCAAAATTCACGACAGCACATGGAAACCGCTCAATTCCCGGAAATAAAAAAATTTGCTACCGGGCATCACGCGCACTCATCGAACAAGCCATACGTAACAGACTTATAAAGAATAATCAAGCACATTCATACATTCACAAAACAAAATGTAGATTGAAAACTTTACTGACCCCAAACAAATGGGCAATTTTTTTTTGAAAGTACCCAAACACACATCAATGACTACACGCAATTAATAGAAGCCCGACATGCAAAAAAATGGAATGCCCTAACAGGCACTCAATACACAATATGTGCAGCTTTCAACCCTTTGGATATTACCACCTTGCAACCCACACAAGACAATTCCATCATAAATCTATCACATCATAATCTCACACCTGACGAAATCACCATCCTGAACAAAGGACTAAACTTCGCTGTATCCCCAAAACACATACCGAGAAAGATATCATTATTGAAGTCCAAGCAAAACTTGAAAATGATCCAAACAGAGAAACAACATTTCAGAAAATAAACATCATAAATAGCAAAATAATAGTAAAACCCAACATTACTCCCAACTTATAAAAAGCCCTATTATTTTTAAACCTGAACCTGAATATAATGATCACAAAAGCAGACAAAGGGGATACAGCAGTCACCATAAACCAAACCAATTACCACAACAAAATAACGGCCATCTTAAACGACCAACACACCTACCAAAAAATCCAAAATGATCCCACCCCCGACCTCATAAAACAAATCAACATCACCCTACACACCTTAAAAAATCAAAACAAGATAGACAAAACCACAATGAAAAACACAACATCCCACACCACACGCACCCCTTGTATGTTTGGGAACATCAAAACCCACAAAGATGGTTACCCAAGGCCTATAGTCTCCTACAAGAGCACAACCACAGCACCATTATTGAAATTCATAGCCAAATTTATCAAACCATTACTTACAAGTGGTTTGATAAAAAATACGGACGACCTATTCTAGAAAATAAATAACATAACCTTATCCCAGGAAGACATCTTCACCTAATTGGATGCAACTTCATTATACACTAATGTGGACATCCCCAGAACGTTAGACATCATACACACACTACTCACAGAAGACCACACCCTGCACGCATGCACAAAATTAACACCTAATGACATCATAAACTTGATCAAACTCATAATATCAGCTAACTTCTTTAAGTTCAACAACAACATGTATGTTCAAATTTTCAGTCAGTCTCCCTATGGGCCAAAACATCAGCAGACAACTAGTGGAATTATTCCTGGCACACATAGAATCACTCCTACTCCACCCCCCCCCCCAGCATCACCTTTTATGGAAGATACTTGGATGACATTCTGTGCATTGGAGAATCAACACACATCACCACCTTACAAGCATCCCTTAACAATTACAGCAACAGATTAAAATTCACCACAGAAACCGAACAGAACAAATCCATCAATTTCTTAAACCTGACATTAATCAGAACTAACAACAAAATAGCCACGAAAATATACCACAAACTGACACATATCAGAAACTACCTCCATTTCAGTTCATACCATCCATATTCAGTTAAAAAATCGGTCATCCTATCACAATTTATAAATGCTTACAAATTCTCAACTAACCGTAATTATCTCAACACGGAATTAAAGAATTTAACACAGATTTTTAAAAATCACAACTACCCACACAACTAATAAATTATGCAAACAGAACAGCAAAAACCCATCAAAACAACCCAACAACCAAAACAGACTTCTCAACACAAAAGGTTATCAAACTTCCATACATCCAAAACACATACATACCCTACAAATACATTTTCAAACACACGAACTATAAGCTAGTATTCACCACGAACCAAAAATTAACAACTCGCCTAAAACCCACTAAATCTCTCACACACAAAGAAATATTAGAACACCACAATGTAGTCTACAAATTTCCTTGCCAAAAAGACCGTGATATCACCTACATAGGTTCTACCATCAGGTCTTTATGGGTTAGACTACAAGAACACTTCCGTGACAGTAACATCCCTATTCCAGAACATTTCAACACAAAAAAAAAAACATCGAAAAGAAAAATAGAATACAGAGTACAGGGAAGATAGAAATAGCAGTTCACGCCCTTTAACAGAAACACACCCTGCAAATTGACAAGTCCATAATAATAGACAAACAAGAAAATGAAACAATGCTTAGAATATCGGAAACGATAGCCATAAAATGTGATGAAAACTCAATCAACATCCACCGAACCTACTTAATCTCCGAGTGTTGGAAGTCCCACAACATAAAAATTAGGTCATGACTCCGACCAATAGGCGATAACACAAGCACCTCAATGGCAGAAACCCAAGCCAACATAACATAGCCCTACACTTATCCCGAAATATTCTGATGATGATAGCACAATTGAAACGGTTCACACCTCGCTAACGCTCTCCCCTGCCTATTTCCATAAAATCCTTCCCTTCCCCAAAGAAGTGCCCTTAAATATTATAATATATACATATGTATATACATTTTAAAAAAAATCCAGGTTTTTCAAATTAATTTCCCGCCTTGCCTCAACTCTCCCCTCCCCCCCTTTAACAGTCTAACAGCAGAATGAAGACAACCTAACATCCAAACAAGGTATGTGCAAAATTTCTTCCTCTACTAGTATGCATATATTTATCTTTAAAATACACCTATAAAATGCCCTACGAATTCTTGAGTAAAAAGCCATTGTTTTTAAAATAAGAGACACTCTTAGCGAAAATAGGCAAAATTAAACATAAAAATATTAAAAAAAAACTCTCACACTAGAAAAGGAATAATCTTACTTAGCATAAGCAATCACAGCAGATCCCTCCCTCCCTCCCTCGCTCACACACACACACACACACACACACACACACACACACACACACACACACACACACACACACACACACACACACACACACACACACACACACACAGAAGTTTAATCAAATTAATAAAACTTCTGGTAAGTAATAAATTATTTAATATCATTCTGCAGGCTGTTAATAATTTTCATATGGTCCTCAACATTTATTAAGAATATATCAACAAATTTTTTAACTAAAATAAAGAGCCAAAGGCTTCATTTTGGCAATGCAAATTTATATAAATTAAGTGGATATTAAATCCAACATCATTTCAAAGCCAAATACAGAAACTATAAAGTTTCATGCAAAAATTGACCAGAGAGCTTGCGGGAATACACTGTCGCCATACTATGAGTTGCCCTAGCTGAACCTAATAGGAAAAGCACGAACACTAAAAGCACCTGTATATTGTCTTCTATTGGTCCATTTTGATAGGTTTCACTAGTCTGACAGCTGTTTCAAACTCATTGGTTTTTGTCACTAGGTAGAAACCTAAGAGAGCAAAAACTCTCGGTACTAGGGAACTTGAAGCATCGGAGAGGTGTATTTTCTGTAAGTGAACTCTAGGTTGGTGCATAAAGTACTTACTAAAATAAAGAGCCAGAGGCTTCATTTCGACAATGCAAAATTATATAAATTAAATGGATATTAAATCCAACATCATTTCAAAGCCAAATACAGAAACTATAAAAGTTTCATGCAAAAATTGACCAGAGAGCTTGCGGGAATACACCGTCGCCATACTGTGAGTTGCCCTATCTGAACCTAATAGGAAAAGCACCCATATATTGCCTTCTATTGGTCCATTTTGATAGGTTTCACTAGTCTGACAGCTATTTCAAATTCATTGGTTTTTGTGACTAGGTAGAAACCTAAGAGAGCAAAAACTCTCGGTACTAGGGAACTTGAAGCATCGGAAAGGTGTATTTTCTGTAAGTGAACTCTAGGTCGGTGCATAAAGTACTTACTAAAATAAAGAGCCAAAGGCTTCATTTCGACAATGCAAAATTATATAAATTAAATGGATATTAAATCCAACATCATTTCAAAGCCAAATACAGAAACTATAAAAGTCGTGCGAAAAATGACTAGAGAGCTTGCGGGAATACACCACCGCCATACTACGAATTGCCACTGCCGAACCTAATAGGAAAAGCACGAATGCTAAAAGCGCCCGTATATTGCTTGCTTCTATTGGCCCAAAAATGGACCAATAGAAGGCAATATATGGGCACTTTTAGTATTCATGCTTTTCCTATTAGGTTCAGCTAGGTTTTTGGACTCTTAGGTCTCTGGTCAATTTTCGCACGAAACTTTTATAGTTTCTGCACGAAACTTTTATTTTTCTGTATTCGGCTTTGAAATGATGTTGGATTTAATATCCACTTAATTTATATCAACAAATTGATTTAAAAACATCAATTCAAATGATCAAAGATATGCAGACATGTATTTGAGCATCTATAGCCATGAACTGTATATAACTGTTTAACACTAACAAATATGCTTAGCATTTGCACTAGCTTGCCACCCAAATGACTGTTACCTCTAGTTTAGTTCTAAATTCTACTAAACGTTTTGTATTGTACTGTCATAGTAATTTGCAAACTTGTTTATATGAAATTGAACAAATCTAAAACTATAAATAGAATATTAGATGACAATCTTCAACATTTGTTGCAAATATGTATATGAGGAATTAAAAAATATTGTCTAATATACATAGAAAAAAAAAAAATAAAATAAATATATATATATATAATCCTTAAACATATCCCTTATATAAGTATTTTTTTTGTAGTAACACAATACTACAGAGTTAACTTTTGAACGCTATTTTGAACATTTTTAAATAACATTTTTTAATTAATCCAAGAAAATATTGCATTTTCTATTATTGTGCACATTAGTGTTTTCTTTGTTTATACCCCCTCCCCTTCTCCTCTGTCAGTGTCATTTTGGATATGAATGTTGTCTCTGATTACTTTTTATTGAAATTTAATTCTCATGCCCCAAAAATGATTGGACATCATCGATTTAGATAATTAAAAGGCAGACTAACAATAAAAATTAAATATTAACAATGCTACTCCATGCTATTCAGATGCACATAATGATAAAATGCACAAGACTTTATCTAAAATACAAAGTAACCTTGAATTTTAACACAGAAAAATAATCTAATAGATACAACATACAAAATTATTTATGGTCCATCAATAATTCATTATCTTTTGGTAATAAAATATGACTAACACATTTTCACACACTTTTTTATTACAACAGCATACTGAAATTAAATGTTTATCCTAGCAAATCCAAACTTTCATTTAGTATATATTCCCTTCAGCTAGTGCCATTCAAAAATATTTTTTCTACATTTTCATCCATTTTTTTTTAATATAAATAAGTAACCTTAAGTAAAAATTTCAAAGATTATATTTTATTCAGTAAAAACATGAAATGAATGAGTCTGCAATATTCATTAATTACAAAATAAATATTTTTGTAAGCAGTAAACTACCACAATGGACTTTCACTATAACTTGTAGAGATAAAAATATATTTTGTTACAGCAGATAGACAGTGGTGAATTTCCTTTATTCCCAAACAAATACACTGTGGGTGTGGGACTTTGGACAAGCCTTTTTGGCAGTTTGTTATAACGTATTTACTATAATAAAAGTCGATTAAACACTTCTATGGTAAGAGATGTCATATTATTGTACTAATTGCTGGCATAAGAGTTCAAAGGGAAATCAGATCATCATTCCATAATATATTTGGAAAACAAATCATACTAATAAAGAAATTTGTTGTTTATAACAGAAATGGTAAGATTCTTTAAAAGAACAATACATACTGATATACTGTGCGAAGGCATATTTATTAGAACTTTGTGGATTTCCATCCGGTTCACATAGTACAGTTCCAAGTGTATCAAGGTAATCTTGAAGTTGTTCTAAGAGTGTAATTACCTATTACAAACACACAAATATTAGCCTTAATGACAAATTTTATAATAAAAAATTATGAAATATGGTATCAAGATACATTAATATAAAATTTGTTTTATGAGGTGCTACTCAAAAGTTCAGTGAATTTGAATAGTGCCAACCAGATGTAGTATGGTATGGCCTTCCGCTGCTATAAGGGGAAGGCCATACCACATGGAGTATGAGGAAGGCCACCCTTTGTTAATCAGTATGCCAACAGTTGGCAAGCTGAGAGGCTGCATTCTTGGGTTATGTGAATGCTTGTAATGTCATGTTTTTAATAGTTTGGTAAATTTTTTCTCCAATTGAAATTACAGATTTTAAGATTTTAAGGAGCACAGAATCTGTGTTCCTTAAAATCAAAACTCCAAACTCACCCTCTGCAACTTTTTCTGTTCTTGAAGATGAAATTCTGGCTGAAAGGGTGTTATTTTGACATGAATGAGGGGATCCAGACAGAAATGCAGGAGGTGCACAGTCACACGTGAGGACTTCCAGGGATGTATCGAATTATGGAAAACCTGCTGGAATCAATGAAAACATGCCCAAGGGGACTACTCTGAAGGGACACGGTGGAAACTAGAAGTTAGGGTAATTAAGTCAAATATTTCAAACTTTTGGGTAGCACTCATATACTAATACTAATTAGTTTCAAAAATTTGATTTAAAATTAGTTTTAAATAATATAAATTAATATGTTGGAAAGGGTCCAGAGAAGATTCACAAATGTGGTCAGTGCTCTTTGGAATGTGGAGTATGAGGACAAATTAAGAGAATGTAAGTTGCAGAGTCTTGTGAATAGGAGGAATGAGGGGGGGGGGGATATGATTGGGACATATAAGCTAGTCAGGGGTTGTTATCGGGTCGACATGGAAGAGATTTTTCATAAAATGGGAGAGGCCATTGCTGGAAACTGTATGAGGAGAGTGTGAGCAGAGTGAAGACTAGTTTCTTTGCATTGAGAATGGTTGGTGAGTGGAATGCATATGCTTTCCAACAATATACAATCTGAGCAGAGAGGAATATCTTTTTTTTTTTTAAAAGTATTTGTTTTATAAGACATTGTTGCTTAAAGTCACAATTGTGCTATTTTCTTAGAATAATTAGTTTTCTATAGTAATATTACTGCTTATTTTTGTTATTTATAGTATTTGATATACTTTATATAAGATAAACGTTATATAATACTGTAACATTAAAGTACTATTAAATATGCCAAATCCTTGCAAGAACAATACAGCAGTAATAACAAAGAGGAATGTGGGGAAACTATTAATAACACTAAAAATAATCATGGCATTTTGGAAAGTAACAAAGATATTGAGTATGAAGTAACCTTGGAATAATCTAGACCAAAGCAAATCATTAGGTGGATGAAGAGGAAATTGGATAAACTTGAAAAGCAATTAAAGAGGCATCAGAAGGACATGAATGGTAAGAAGTAAAAAGGAGAAACAAGAAAGCACCAAATCAGGTAAGATATTTCGAAATGATATTCAGGGAGATAAAATCAATTACATAAAGAAGGATATTATATGGTATGGAGATTCAATTGTTAAAGATACGATTGATAATAGTGTTACTACTTGAAGTTTTCTGGGTGCTGAAATCAAAAATTTAATAAATGTAGCAAAAAGCAAAAAAGAAAAGCAAAAGAGATGGAAGTTCTGGTAGGAACATATGATTTGTGTAGTGATAAATACAGTATGAGAGTGGATATGAAAGGACTGTTGAAAGATGTTGAAAGTTTATTTTTCACTTGGTTAGACTATAATAAATTTAGTTTAATCCTTTATCCAAGTGTGAGTAAACAATGTTTGCGCCTGAAAATATCGTCAGGACTGGGGTAAGGTAGTACAACACCAGGAAACTTGTAGCAAAGGTGGACCAAGCTAACGTCACTCCTATCTCAGTATCTCCCATAATAAACTTTCAACATCTTTCTCTAAATCCAGAGTAATTTAATAAAAAGGTGGCACACCTTTTGGCAACTCCTATATGTAAAGATGACCTCGCCATTGCTTCTGCCTGGTATCTCCACTTCTGGGCCTGGCTCCTACTGAAGAGACCTCAATAAAGGTTGAAACTAGTCTGGGTAGTGGCCTTTCCCTTAATGCATAACATTATACATATCTGCAAGGTGATGTGTTTTGCATGATGGGAGATACTGAGATAGGAGTGATGTTAGCTTGGTCCACCTTTGCTACAAGTTTCCTGGTGTTGTACTACCTTACTCCAGTCCTGAAGATATTTTCAGGTGCAAACTTTGTTTGCTCACACTTGGATAAAGGATTAAACTAAATTTATTATACTATTGGAAGAAGTGGGAGTGAAGAGTGAGAAAGTGAAAATAGTATATCACCTAGATATGATAGCACAGAATTAAAAATAAGGGCTACTATGATAGCAAATGATTCAATGCATAGATTGTGTACCATAGTGCAGTATAGAAAAAATTGTTGCGAGTTGTTTGATGTGTGGAGTGAGTAGGAAGAATTGATTTATATAAGAGGGATGGCCTGCACTTGAATGCATTTGGTGTTTCAAAAACTTGTTTATTGATATGAGACCTAATACAGAGAGTCAGGGAAGTCAAATTATGGTGGGAGGAATGGTGCAAATTTGTGTATAAAAGAGGCCAAGTTATGTAAGTAGATTAATGATAAAAGATGATCAAATAATGGAGATGATTATGATGAAAAGATGACTGTGTGTGTTCATCTGACTTATTAAGTATGTGTAAAGATATCTGCATAAATGGAGCATTAGATATTTGAAAACATTAGCATTTGAAAACAAATTTAAAAGTTGACCAACAATGTCATGCAGACTACAGAGGAATAATAATAATAATAAAAAGCATGGAGATAGCTTATTATGTCTGTACAAAAATTTCAGGAGTACAGGAACAAAGAAATTGAGTTTGTTGCCTTAGTGATTATGTTATACACCCAGATTATTGGCAGTGGTGAGCCTTGGCTCACAGAGGTAGATGTATTAATTGTTATTGAGTAAAGAGTACAGTATATTAGGAAGAACAGGCAAGATAGAAAAGGAAGGGGTGTGATGATAATGATAATCAAGTTGGGATATATAACTGACTGTAATATTAGTAATAGCTTTTCATGTAATAGCAAGTTTGAGGCTATTTGGTGTGAGGTGGAGTCTAACAAGATGAAATACACAGTGGGGTGTTGCTACAGACCTAGTGGATCAGCTGCAAGTAATAATTAAATGCATAGCCAATTAAACCTAATGGGAACTAAATGATTAATCATTTGAAATAATATAAATATAAAGCTCAAGTCAGAAGAGTTAAAATTATTGTATAGAAAACTAAGTGAAAGTATGAAAAGAAACTGGCTCTGGAAGTTAAAGACAACCCAAAAGAATTATATTAAGATGTTGAGTAAAAGAAGAAAGAATGAATGAATGTGAAAGAATAACTCTTGTCAATGTGGATGGTATGCAGGTGGCAAATGCAGAAGAAAGTAAAAAAAAAGTAAAAAGAAAACAATGAAGCTGAAATGTACTAAAAACAATGAAATGAGATAAAATAGTGAATGAATTCAGAACATGGAAATAATAATAAATAAGTAAAAAGTAAAACCAACATATAAATGATATATATGAAAATGTACTGAAATCATGAGACAATAACTAAAATATGGGAATAACAGAGAATATCATGAGACAGACCAGAATTAAAGTGTATTGGAGTAAAAACGTGATTTTTTTTAAACACAGAAAATGTGAAAAACATTACTAAAAATATAAGTGTGTACAATTTAGAAGTAATGCTAAAGAATGAAGTCATCATAAAGAGGGGAGAAGGATACTGAAGTTAGTTACTTTATGGGGTGTGACCATCTTCAGAAATAAATCATACCTTAGTGAGATTATGAATCAGTGGTTCAGAATCCCACTAAGGCAGTATTTCCCAACGTTTTTTGGATCATGCTCCACGTCAATGCCTCAAAGATTTTGATGTCCCCCGCTTGCTGACAATTGTGAGTGTTATAAGACTATTACACTTTTTTATAAAATCTTTATCAAGTAGCTTTATTTTTATCCTCCTACATGTTTCGCCAATCTGTTTCTATTGGCATCCTCAGGGAATACAAATCAGTAAGCACAAAATGAAGGTTACAGACTAGGTTATAACCGATGGTTCTAAATCATGCAAAAATTGGTATTGTGCATGACAATGTGCGTGTCTCGTTAACGTGATTTATTCGTGATGACTCATGACGTAATTGTTATGAAAGTTCATTTCTTTGATATTTAATGATCTGATAAAAGTTTTCCAAATTTCTGGTAAAATTAGACCTTGATTCTCGTTTAGGTTTTCAGTTTTACGGACGACTGTAGCTGCTTCTTTAAATGGTTACCCTAAAAGACTCTATAACAAGATTCTATTTACTGATATACCACATCGGCAACGTGATGACGTCCAATACATCAGTACAATTACAATTCCTTTTGTCAACAACCTTTCCAAAAAATTAGCTAACCTTTTAAAACCATACAAGATCAGAGTGGCATTCAAACCAATCAATACTATTCGGAAATTTTTAAGATCACCGAAAGATCCTCACCCATTCTACAAATACTCTGGAGTATATAATATTCCTTGCTCATGTGGTATTAGTTACGTAGGTCAGACATCTAGAAGCTTCGAAACGAGAAAGAAAGAACACATAGGATAACAGACAAGACATTTCAGGCCTTTCATGCCACTTTGCCTCTACTAACCATCACATTGAGTGGGATAAGAGCCTTATGCCATACATAGAAGATAACTACCATTCAAGAACCTTTAAAGAAGCAGCTACAGTCGCCCGTAAAACTGAAAACCTAAACAAGAATCAAGGTCTAATTTTACCAGAAATTTGGAAAACTTTTATCAGATCATTAAATATCAAAGAAATGAACTTTCATAACAATTACGTCATGAGTCATCACGAATAAATCACGTTAACGAGACACGCACATTGTCATGCACAATACCAATTTTTGTATGATTTAGAACCATCGGTTATAACCTAGTCTGTAACCTTCATTTTGTGCTTACTGATTTGTATTCCCTGAGGATGCCAATAGAAACAGATTGGCGAAACATGTAGGAGGATAAAAATAAAGCTACTTGATAAAGATTTTATAAAAAAGTGTAATAGTCTTATGAATAATTGTCAAGAAAAAATTCAACATAATTGTGAGTGTTTTTTAAGTATATCAGTGATGAGGTGACGAATGCAACATCATTTTCTAATTGCCTCCCAAAATATTCAAATTGCCCACGTTAAGAAACACTGCACTACGGTATGATAATCCCATTACACAAAGAGGGTGCATAGATTGATGTGTCTAATTATCAACCTATCAGTATCTCTGGAATGGTGATGAAGATTTTGAAAAAGTAAAGTTGGTAAGAGATTGTATAAAGAAATGGGTTGACAAAAGGAATTGTAATTGTACTGATGTATTGGACGTCATCACGTTGTCGATGTGGCATATCAGTAAATAGAATCTTGCTATAGAGTCTTTTAGGGTGACCAGTGGTGTATCACAGAGATCATTCCTTGGTTCATTGTCATTCAATCTTTAACAGGTGACACACAGCTATTTGCTGATGCTGCAAAGGTAAGCAGGGTAATCAGGAATGCAACTAACATGAGATACTTACAGAATAATTTTGAATAAGTTGGAATTATAGGCATGTGAAAATGGCTATCGTTTCAATATTAGTAAATGTAAAGTTATGAATTTTGGCATAATGAGATACCCAATGATATATTACAGCAGCTGCCAAATCCCAGCTCACCAAATGCAGCTTGCAAAGTTGTCTGCTACAGCTCTCAAGGCAATTTTGGTTTTTATTGTGTTTATTATAAAAGACAAAAATTCAAGACATATATACAATATATTTCACAGACATATATATATATATATTTTTTTTTTATTCACATAATATAAAAAAATGAAGAAAGTATGAATTGACAATAAAATATGTCATGTGTATGCCATTTTGTTCTGTGTGACAGGCACCGAGGAGCAAATGTAATTAACAACTGCCACTTACGAGTATCCAACAGTAACACTCAACTTACATGTGTGCTATGATGAGTAAGTGTGTTATAAAATTGATTTCTAAGAAGAAATACTGTTTATTTTTCTCAGATTTTTAAGTGAAAGTTGCATATCCCCTTAGTTGTTTAAAGCAGCAGAACAAAAAGTATAAGAAACGGAAATAGGAAGAAGAAAATGGGGGTTTTAAGCAGGAATGGAAGGAAAGCTTTCCCTTTACTGTTAAGGGTGAGAAACTTATGTGTCCTCTGTCACGTGACAGAAAAGTTTTACATTTTTTAGGATAATTGTGATGCTGAAACACCTTGACAAGTAAGGATAATGAAGTCATTTTGCATCTTTACGAGGCTTTGATATGATCACACTTGGTCTACTATGTACAGATCTGGTCTTTTGGTTTTGGAGAGGGTACAAAGGAGAGTGTTACAGATTAAAGATACCAAGAAATTATATACTTGGTTTAATCCATCATCCAAGTGTAAGCAAACAGTTTGTGCCTGAAGTATCTTTCAGGACTGGGACAACTCATGGCAAAGGTGGTATAACTTTCATCACTTGTATTAGTAACCCATAATGCAAAGCACATCTTCTTGCAGACATGTATAATGCTATGCCAAGTGAAAAACTTTCAACAACTATCTATCTCTAATCCAGAGTATTTTAATAATAAGGTGTGACACCTTTTGGCAACTCACAGGAAAATATGACTTCTCCATTACTTCCACCTTAGTATCACCACCTCTGGGTCTGGCTCTCACTGATGAGACCTCAATAAAGGTCAAAACCGGTCTGGGCAGTACTCTTCCCTTAATGCATAGCATTATACATGTCTGCAAGGAGATGTGCTTTGCATTATAGGATACTAAGGCAAGTGATGAGAAGTTATACCACCTTTGCCACGAGTTGCCCCAGTCCTGAAAGATACTTCATGTGCAAAACTTTGTTTGCTTACACTGATAACGGATTAAACCAAGTATATAATTTCTTGGTATTATCTTTAATTTATAATACAACCAAGTGAAAAACTTTCAACAACTAGAGTGTCACAGATGATAATGAGACTGTGGATACTAGCAGATAGGACAAAGAGAGGTGATATAATAAAGACATACAAACTATTGAAAGAATCATACAGGATAAGTAGATGAAATCTTTTGATTTTATGGAGGGCTATGAGAGGATGAGAGGGCATCCATGGAAGCTGAGAATGAATGCAGTCAAGAAAGGAATAGAGCTAGATTTTTCTCTCATAGAGTGGTGTAGGAACTTTGAAAATCAATGAACTGCATTTCAAAATCATACATATTTATCCACGAAAACATCTGCAAGTTTATTTGAAGATGTTTTCGTGTCCTGTAGTTTGAGATTCAAGTCATTTAAATGTTTGCAAAAATCTGTAATAAACATGAGTTTACAAACCCACACGATGTCATACATTTCTTTATAAGACATTTGTTGATTAGTCAAAAAGAGATTTATTTCATCCAGACATTCAATAAATCGTTTCTGAACAAGACCTCAACTAAGCCAACGAACACTGTTGTACATTATTAGTCCTTTGCACACCAAATCCAATTAATTCAATAGATTCTGAAATTGTAGTTTATTCAAAGCAAGTGCAGAAATGTAATTAACAACCTTGGTTACTGTTTGCATCAGGTCTTGAAGTTCCTTTAGGCCAGCGTTTGCATATAAATTCTTGTCATGTAGGATGCAATGAAAAACTATTAGTGGATGACCAACATGTTTTGCAAACAGATTTACAAATTCTGCATCCTTACCAATCATGCAGGGTGCACCATATGTTGTGATGGATACCACTTTTGAAGTATCAATTTGCTGAATAGATAATTCATTCCTAACTGCTTTACATATTTCAATCCCACATATGCTTAGGTAGTGTTACAAGGTTAATCATCTCTTTGCATACTTCGTCATCCCTACAAAATCAAGCAAAGATTGCCAACCTAGCTGATGATGTAATGTCTGTACTCTCATCAACACAAATAGAAAGAACTTATATGAAGGCCAAATCTTTTGTTAATTGCTTGCTGTATCTTTTCCAACTTAAGTATTCTATCCTTAATTGTTTTTCTACTCAGACAATTCATTAATGCGCTGAATGATTTTTACCTTTTCTGAAAAATTGTCAAAAATGGAGCACATTCTAGCCATGCTTCCCTAATATACTCTCTATCACTGAGTGGTTTTCCACTTTGGGTAATAACTTTTGAAACCTCAAAACTAACAGCAACTAAGTTGCAACTAGGCCTACCTGAAATAAATTTCAAAGTATCGGACTATTTTTTTGTCTTGCTCAGTTCACGAGAAATTAATTCTCTTTGTTCTTGCTCACTTTTGTTATTTAATTTATTCTGAACAGTTTCAAAATGTCTCGTCTCTTACAGAAGAAGTCTTACAAACAACTGATTTGGAACATAAAATACATAATGCTTTATTATCTTTCTTAATCATGCCACATTTTTCAGTCCAGTATTCTTTAAATTGTCTAATATCCTTTTCATTTGAATGTCTATGTTTCTTTGTGGCTGGTGGTGACTTTCTGCTCAATCTGTAAAGAGCAGGAAGCAAATAAATATATATATATATAAGAAAGCAATTAAATAATTGCTTTATTCATAGAGCTCTTAACTTTAATGAAAATTGGATTATGGGGTGTAAAAATGTGGACAGGGACATATAGACACTGACAAAAATTATAATTTGGACTCAGAAAATCTCATCATAATCACTTTCTGCATATACCAACCAAGTTTAAGCAAGCCAAAAATTAGTCCAATTATAAGCCGACCTACACACATGCTAATGAAAGAGAAGGGTAAGCATGCAATCTAATCACATGCAGATAACACTTCATAATCCTGAATATGTATAATACATTTCATAGCTTTAAAAATAACTTACCATATTTAACGGAATATAACTCACCTTCGCGTATAACTCGCACCTCTGATTTTACTTTAGGAAAAAGAAATTGAAAAATTTCACGTATCCTTGCACAGGAAAAAAAAAGTTTAATCAAATTCATGTCAGGGCGATAGTGACTTGCTTTTTGTGGCAAACCATGCTCTCTCCCCAGTAGCCAACAGTGACTGCAGACACAAGTAAAAGCAGGTCGTTTTATTGTATCACTGAATAAGGTACAGACATTTGTAGTCTGTGTATTATATTTCTCAACAAATAGTGCAATTAGAGACAGCTGGGATAAAAATGGCACTAACTAATGAATCACATGTCCCCTTCCCAGAGAAACTATGCTATTTAGACTCAAGCAAAACCAAATACTGCACCAGCAAACACTAAAAACTAGATGTGTGGGAGTCTTTCCCCCCCTGTTCAAATGCAAAGCAACAATTAAACCAATGGAAAGTGTTAAAATTCATAAATGTGTTAAAGCTAAGACATATGTAGTGAACATTGTTATGGCACTTTCAGATATCGAATTTGGTTGAAGAGAATTAGCATTTCAATTCAAAACTTTCTGCTGGCTTTTATCTTTGACTCGCGTGACCTTTTGTTAATACCGCACCGGTCATATGCATATCTTCATAGCCACTATATCTTTACTGGCCTAGTACCATAGCTGTCTGTTCATTAGTCATTTGTGAAGGATTATTCATTAAGTATCTCAAGTCTTGTAAATTACTGGTAATTTTTGCTTGAAATAATGGAAAAGAAGATGGTGTTATTTGGGTAGGATGCACAGAAGGAAACTGCTCTCAAGGCAGGAAATAAAATAAAAAAAACTGAAAACTTTAGTTTCCGAAAATCCCCACATTTATCTTGCACCATGATTTTTAGCATTAATTTTGGAAAAAAAAAGTTCGAATTATATTCGAGTAAATACGGTATGTTTATGGCAATGTAAAGCAAATTTGTATATCTAATAAGTTAAACATATTAATTGACAATAAATACTTCCAATCCATATTTTAATGACTGTTATTAACATTTTAATAAAATCCAAATCCACATATACACAGACTTTAGAAAATGGATATGTTCTTTACGAATCATGAAAAGATATATCAAATGATGTAAAGGAGTCACGCCACGTTTGGATGCCTGAAGAATGATGCAACAACTGAACTGGACGAAACTTGTATACATCAGTATATTGCGAAGATATAGATGGCTTGGAAATAGGATGTTTGTTTCTAATTTTCTTATTACTTATTATAAATAAAACAGTTGGTAGGGTTTACTTATTTATTGCATTTTTATTTGGTATCGCTGTATTTAATAAAATTGTATTATATTAATTTAAAATATACAATTCAGCGAAGATGTTTGAAATGTATTTTTTAATTTAATTATTTTTTAAGATGAGCCCTGGGTTACGTGCTGGAAAAGTCGTTGGTGTGCCACATTTGGCAGGCATGCCAAGGGTTGTCCACCCCTGCTCTAGACTAACCATATATAAAGAATATAATAAATATTTTTTCAACGGTTTCGATAATGAGCCAAATGATATAAATGTGTAACAGATTAAAGAAACTAATGATGAATCTGGCATTTTAGCATGTTTTGGGATAAAAACGTCGCTGGTGGGGGAAATTTTGGCACAGGAGGAGCTGAAAACAAGCGGATAATTACATTAAAGGCAAATAAAATAGAATAATAACATTTCGATGATGTAAGTGACAGCCACGTCACTCATTCCAGCTGGATATGTGGCGCATTACAATGATAATAATAATAATAATAATTATTAAACTAAAACAACAACTTGCGAGAGACACAGAAATTAATGTAGTGATTGAACTCACAGGAAATAATGTTTTATTCATCAGAATCAGGGTCCCCTGGACCACATAAACAATTTTCAATCTGATGACTTTCTTGTGTACAACAATTGCATCCGGTGTGCGACATGCTCTACAGCTGAGCATAAGGAGTCAGATAGGATGTTCATAACAGCTCATTTTATGTTCTCTTTCAAGACATGAAAGTTGAGAATGCCACCAACATACACAATGGATTTCAAATACCCCCACAGCCAAAAGTCACATGGAGGGATGTCCGGGGATCGTCGGAAAGAACTGACTGATAACTCTCTCATTACTGAAATGCTGGAGTAAAAGGCGCTGTACTGAACATTAAATGTGTGGCCGTGCTCCATCCTGCATAAAAATTATGGAGTCCAAACATTGTCTTTGCTGCAATGCAGGAATGACAAAATTTTCTGCATTCGTCGATAAATCTCTCCAGTAATGGAGCAGGTTACAGGACCTGTAGGGGTAATATGCTCAAAAAAAGCATGGTCCTATTATGAAATTGGCTGTGAAGCCACACCACACGATTACTTTTTGGAGAATGCAGTGGTACTTGCTGGCTCGCTTGGGGATGTTCAGATGGCCAAATTCTGCAGTTGTGCGTGTTGACCGACCCATTCAGATAAAAATGAACCTAATCGTCCCACAATATTCTCCAAGGCCAGTCCTTCGGGCAAGAAACGTTAGCGCGAAGGTCATGCACTTATCATAATCTGAGGTAGTTAGTGCTTGCACCTGACTGAACTTATACGGATAGAAGTGAAGTATTTTCCTTAAGATTTTCCAGACTGTACCAGTACTGGTCCCTGTGTCAACGAACACCACAGTAGTAAGGTCTGTTACTACTGTGGTGTAACAGATGTTACACCGCTGTCTTCTGCCAGGTCTAACTCCTAGTGATCCAGTTTCTTCAAACTTCTTAATCATAGCTCTCAGTACTACAGCTGATATAGCACCTGAATGCAGGTTATGAAGCCTTCTAAATTCCTGAAGGGCTGCTACGACATTCACTGTTTAAGGTAAAACAACTTAACAAGTAAAGCACACTGAGGCAAAGCAGGACGCATATTGAGCACAATTCATCAGTCATTCGAATAACTGCCTGAACATTCCCAATCCCTTTTAAAGTGGAATTGGTGGCGCTGATGTCATGTACGCACAGTAAAATTTGCATAATCCTTTTTACCTGTGTTTACTGCAAATATCTGACTGCTTTCGGCTCCACCAGTGCCAATATTTCCTCTATCGGTGACTTTTGGTACTAAATCTTTTTTTTTTTTTTGGAATTCGTCTCCTCGTGTCTTCGAAAGCCTCAATATAAAATGTGGTCTCATTCCATGTATTAGTTTTAGCTATAGAGACCTCCAAAGAGTGAAAGTTAATTTATGGCCACCCTGTATATTATGGCTGTCAATTGCATATGTTTTTCTGGTCAGTATACCTGTTTTGCAGGATGAGAAACCTGAGTTTCTTGGAGGAAAAACAATACAACTTTTGTATGAAACAGGCTAAATGACCCTCAACTGAAAATCCTGAAAAACATTTTTCACATCCTGAATGGTATTCAAACTTAGGTTTTCCAATCAAAAGGCTTTGTAAAAATGACTGAGCTATGAGGCTCCAGAGAATAGTGTTTTCAAATTAGTATTTAAGCAAGTGATTATAAATATTCTTTTGATATTTTTTGTGCTTAAGGGTCAAATCTGTATAACTGAGAGGAGACCTTCACATAGCCTTTAAAGGAATGCGAAGAACCGACCAGGGCTTCTGACCTAATGTCCAATCCTCACCTCGTGGTGCACCCTGTTGAGTATATACCTGGATACTGAAAGAACAAGGATGGGGTGGCAATTTGGGATTTAGCCAACCAAATTGTATTCTTATTGGCTAAAACCAAAATAAAAAATGATGGTACAACATGACAAAATTTCATGATGGCTGGGGCATCATCTGGTTAAACAACCCCCCATTCCCCATTGTTTTTTGTCAGGGAACCAGGGCAAACAGCAAAAAGTCAGCTACTGGAACAAATCTGAAAACACACCCCTACTCAACATCACCAGAGTTAAAGATCGGTACTATCAAAGTAAGAAGCCTAAATGGCAAAGAAATGGAGCTATCTGAGGAATTAGATAAGTACGAGATCGACATAACAGGGGTAACTGAAACAAAAAAGACAAAAACCGGTGAGATCTTTCTGAGCAATAAATACAAAATGTTATATTCAGGCAATGACAATCGTGGAAAAGAAAAAGCAGCCATAGTATTCAACACTAAATACGAGGATAATCATCTGGAATGGCAGGCAGTCTCAAGTAGAGTGATGTGGGCAAATATCGGAAATGGGGAAACTGGACAATGAGACTATTTGTGCCTAAGGTCTCACAGACGGTTCTACTAAAGTAGAACTGGAGGAATTTTTTGATGCTTTAGAGAAAGCAACTGACACAATGAAAAAGGAAAAGTTGGTCCTTGTTGGGGATCTAAATAGCAGAGTAGGAAATGATTGTGAGACATACAAAAATATTTTGGGAAAATTTGGAGAAAAGAGCAAAGCTAATAATAATGGCAAATATCTGTTGGATTTCTGCTCAGGACATGGACTGGTTATTACTAACACCATGTTCCAACATAAAAATGTGCACAAATTCACATGAAGAGAAGAGGAAAGGAATAAGAAAAGTCTTATGGACTATGCTATTGTTGATAGTGATGTTTTCTCCCTGGTGCAGGACACCAGAGTGTACGGAGGATTTGAAATTGGAAGTGATCACTATTTAGTTCCTGAGCAGGATAAAATTGAATCCTGCTCTATATTGAAAAGAATAACATGCAAGAAAGTTTTAAAGCAAATAAAACTTGAGCAGCTCTCAGATGTGAACTGTAGACTAAAGTACACAAAGATTATTGAAGAAAATATAAAAGAGTTTGAGAACAGGAACCAAACCTTGGAGAGTCAGTGGCAAGCCTTGAAGAAAACCCTGATTGATTCAGCCAGAAGCCAGAGAGGCATGTGGTGAGGTTTTCTGCAAGGATAGAAAAATCAGAACTCCATGGTAGACATAGGAAGTTAAAGTGGCAGTGAAGGAAAAGAAGAAAGCATATCAAAAGTTCATGGCAATAAGTCAGCTTGTGCTCTTAGAGAATACAGAGACAAATGTAAGAAAGCTAAACACCGTGTAAAACTAGCCAAACAAAAGTCATGGGAGGACTTTGGCAAGAACGTAGAAAATAAAGGATCCTAATCAAAAATAACAATTGTAATGCTAAAAATAGGCCATCATTGTTACTGAAAGAAAACTATCTATAAGAAAGAATGTTTATTCATGTTATCATAAATAGAATTAAGCTTGATGTAGTGTCTAAATATTTTTTTTTTCTTTCACTAGAGGTCATGCTAGTAGAATAACCTATGATCAAATCATTGTTTCTCTAGCTTACTGTACGTAATGTAACTCAGCTTGTCCTGTTATATTTGTATATGCTCCGGATGATGATCTTAATATGAAGATCGAAACATAAAGAAATAAAAAGAGTTATTTATAACATGGTTGTCAAAGTCCATAATTTCTAATATGAATGCTTATTACTGTGCAACACTAAAAGAAAGGATTCAGACTAAGAAAGGATGGTAGTAGGAAGAGAGAGAGCAAAGAAGGTTAAAGCATATTTTACATGCCTTAAAAATACCAGTTCCTGAAATTCTGAATTACATATCTGTTGAAGCATCTCTGAAATAACATATTGAAATTTATAAGGGCATATGCATTGTTTAATGCAGAAACTGCTGAAAGTGAGGTCATTCAAAAAAGTATCTTGCATAAAACACCTCAGTTATGTAACTGCAAAAGAAATAAATAGAAGTATAGAAGTACTTACATTACTAGTTACCTCATGTACTGTGCCATCCTTAGGCAACTTTGTATCAGGATCATTTTTAATGCTATCCACAAACTCTTCCAAAGCTTTGTTTATCTAGGGAAAAAATGCAATAATATAGCATGTTAAAAGTGTAAAACAAGGAAAATATGTATTTATATCATAATAATATTGAAAAATTTTGTAAGCATACAAATAACAACTGGATAATTTCAGAAAGACAGCAAACACTATTGCAAAAGAACATCATTATTATTATTATTATAATGAAAGTCTGCGCGGTTAGCTTAGTGGTCATGCGCTTCACAGCCATATGCCCGGGGAAGGAGTGTCCTAGGTTCGATTCCCATGACGTGAGGAGCTTAAGGATCTTTCTCAGCCATAGCCAAGTTAGCCGGTCTTGGTCATGGACAGTAGGGTCCCCCCCCCCCCCCCAGTTTATCTGGGGTTTTTCATCCTGCAAGCAGATATCCTGTGTGTTCACAGGGCAAGCAGGCCCTGTGAACACACAGGATATGGTCATAGGATATAGTACTTAATCTCTCATTAGGAGGGCTCAACCAATCCTAAGGGATGGTCGAGGAATGGGGGAACCCTACACGAATAAAATAAAAATAAAATTATTATGAATAAAAATATGGATTTATATATATACACACAGTAATCAAATTTATTAGAAATACTCATGAATGAGACATTACTGACTTCTCTTTATGATGTCACACTGCCATGTTATCTCAATCAATACATAAAAAAGGATGTAGTGCAAACATAAAAGTTAATGCTAAATGAAGAATGTATAAAAATTGAGATTGAATAGATTTTGAATTTGATAAGATGGTGCTGTTGTTAAAGATTACATCGAAACAAACTAAGGCTATGAACAGAGTGCATTTACCTGCCATTTATGTTGTGTTATTCAGTTGGAATGACTGTTTTCTACTGTGTGTGTGTGTGTGTGTGAAAGAAAGTGAGACAGAGGAAGAGTTTCTAAGAGGAAAACCGTATCACCTATGTATAAGATCATGAGGACAAAATAATAGAAAAGCTTAATTCCAACATTATATGAATATGTACCTCTGGATGGGTGTGAACAATGGTGTAAAGAGTTTGCCAACAATGATCCAAAAATGATCTAAAGGGAAAAGTTGTGGTACAAAACCATATTTAGATTTTGTCTAAATAAATTATATTCCTTTTTTTTTTTTTTGTATAAGACCTAATAAATGATGTCCATTAGTACAGAACTTGCCATTTGCATAGAGAAAAAGTTGATGTAAATTAAAACTATAATCTTGTAATAAATAAACTATTCACAGTGAAGAAAATATTCAGTGTGAAATAATGCTAGTCATGTTATGACTGTTTTATTTTACATAGGGAAGAGCATGCAAATTGGCTAAAAGTAGCTGCCACTTAGATAAGAAAATGCTAGAGATATCATAACAGAAAAACAAGTAGTACATTCTTGTAAGAATTCTGAAAATATATATGATTCACACATATTTACCACAATCAAAGATGGAGAAGTTATTCAGAATTTTTTTTTTTTTTAAATATCAACTGCAACAGTAGTGTGTGTGTGTGTGGGGGGGTAAAAAAACCTTATAACTGACACAACTAGCTATATAGGCTTATCCAGGGAAGCTTTTACAAACATCCATGTTTTATGCAAGAAATAAACACACAACCTTTTCAGTAAACAAAGAACAACTTTTACTAACTGGGTTACATGAGGAAGGCAATTGGAGTAGTCACAAGTTCTAAGTACACTCGGGTCTCTTTTTATGCGGATTTGAAGTTATGCGGTATAGTACACCCACAGATATGAGACCTTTTGACACTTCTGCGCATGTCAACAGAAGGAGAATCCATTCTGATAATAGGATAATAAAGCGTTTCCTAAACTTTTCCTAGGATGGAACACTTCACAAATCCTGAAATTGTCATGGAACACCTTGGTTATTTTGTAATGTATTAATTAATAATTAATTGTTAATTTAGCTGATTTTTATTATTAATTAATAAGTAATCATTAATTATTAATTAATTAATTAATTAATTAAACATCAATTAAACATGAATCTCATTAAATTAATTTGTGCTGATTTTCATTGACATATCCCATTCTGATGACCAAAAATTTATAATATTATTATAAGTACAGTAGACTCTCGACTATCCGGCCTAATGTGGTGGAAGGACAGGCTGGATAACACAAAAGCTGGATAGGCCGGGGTTCTAGGCCTACCTTTTCACACAAATGTCAAAAGGTAGGCCTAAGATGAAAAAGTCAAAACTCACAGTTTTTAGTTTTTGAAAAAGTCCTTGATACTGCTTCACCCTTTTAGCCCTCTTCCGTGACGCAATGTCCCTCCACTTACGCAAGCAGATGATATCAGCTGGCGTCGCTTCCTCCTGCTCACTAATGTACTGCAGCGCTGCGTCAATCGTCTTAAACCCTTCTGAATGTGGGAAGAGATTTTTTCTGTCATCTAAGGATGCCACCACCTCCTCTTCCTCTTCTTCTTCTCCCTGTGTCACCATTTCCATAATATCGTTGTCAGTTATTTTATCAGCTTCGTCGTTTGACATCCATTCTGTAATGTCCTCTACACTGACATTGTCACAGCTCAGTACATTTTTGAACAATGAAACAAGTTTATCGTTTTCATCTTCCACTTCGGTTTCACACACGGGTTCAAGGTTGAAATGTTCACCTTCATGGTCCAAAAGAATTTTCCAAGACTTTACAAGTGATATGTTTCAAATCTCTTTACTAACATAACCAGGAACAGTGGTATTCAGTGGATGTCCACAAGTGCAGAACGTATTCCGCACTTGTGGACATCCGATACACAACTGATGAAGCGAGGAAATCCGCACTTTGCATGTCTCAACTTGTGTTATGCACACGGCACGTAGGAGGATTGTAGCAGATGCCCACTTGCATCGCCTTGGCAAAGTAAATTACAGTATGTCTTCCTCATTTTATCACAGAGAATTACTGTATTATTATAATTCTCCATGATAAAATCTGGGCTCCAGATAGTACAAAGGCCAGATAGTCGAGAGTCTACTGTACTTACGAGTGAATGCACACTTTTTCTCCTGTGCGCTGATAGTTTTCCCCTCCTTTTGTACATCCTGGAGATTGCTTTGTAGGCTGGAGGTGGATGAATCACCATTTGTTGCATCACAAACACCCTCAATGAGAGATTTCTTAACACCAAAATTAAACAAAGTCCCTTGTCTCTTATTCATATTAAAATTTAAATCTGTAGGCATATTACTTTTAAAAAATCATGGCACTATGGTTTCAAAACAAGCACTTTCACCCTACAATATGAACTTATGAAGAAAGTATTCAGTATTACTAGATCTGAGAACCAGATGCAGACTATCTTGATCTTCAATTTCAGTGGAAAAATTTTCTTTATACTTCTTTGCTGATTGGTTACTAACATTTGCAACACAGATGCTATTTCGTTCAGTTTTGAGAATAGAGGATACGCTGCACATTGTTATAATCTGCTTGCAGGCAATTTTTATGACCGGTCATAAACAGCAGTATTCCCTTTCCCGAATGTTGAAAGGTTTGAATGTGTGAAAATTAATGATAATTCATGAATACTTCCACGTTTAAAAATACATGGCTTGGTCACTAACATTTGCTACACAGATGTTATTTAGACGTTCTGGGTCTGAGCTTTTCAACATATTCACAAATGTTATTCTCCTCAGAATATTTCCACTATAACATATTTATTCATGAAAAAATGCTTAGAAAACTAAAATGACAAATTCCAGTAAAACTTCTCACGGAACACTTATTCATCTTCTGCAGAACACAGTTTGAGAAATCCTGGGATAATCAATCTGTATTGTGCGATGAGTTGTTTATTATTACACATCGGAAAATTAACTTCTCTTTTATGATCATTGCAGTTTTTAAAGTAGTAACTATTTTGCTTGTATAATAGTTTGAAAATTTTACCTATAATGCATGTGATTTCACATGTTGACAATTCGTTCATCGGCGTTGTACATAATGAACAGCGTGTTGCAACACATTCTGGCTTAACGTGATAATGTGTAAGCAGTGAGTGTTCGTGAAGCTTAATTTTGCATGTGAGTAAGTGTTTGTCTTTTTATTATCGAAAGTCTAAATTTTGCTAATTATTATTTTAAAGATTTAATTTGGCCCAATGGAGAAAAAAAAGCATCAAAGAAAAACAATTTCTTTGGAAATGAAAATTGCAATTTTAGATCGCTTAGCAAAAGGAGAGGAATCTATGGCAATTGGTAAACATTTAATTTAGGCGAATCTACTACAAGGGCAATTAAAAAGAATGAAGTCGCAATAAGAAAATCTGTCATTTCTGACACAAAACTAAGTGCCAAATTATCATCGTACTCAAGAGATGCTTTATTAGAAAACACGAAACGAGCGCTCGTAATTTGGATTGAAGAATTAACTCAAAGAAGAATTCCTATAAGTGATTATTTAATTAAACAAAAAGCTCTTCGGTTTTATGAACAGATGAAGCAACTGGAGCCGTCTACTTCTGCTTCTGAGGCTGATAAAGAATTTTCGACTAGCAAAGGATGGTTAACCGGGTTTTTAAAAAGGAATGCACTTCATAACGTGAAGATTACAGGCGAGGTTGCAGCAGGAGATGAAGAAGCAGCCAAAAATTTTCAAGGGAAGTTGGCCACAATTATTGAAGATGGTGGATACTGTCCCAATCAAGTGTTTAACGCTGATGAAACAGGATTGTTTTGGAAGAAAATACCTAGTCGAACTTACATCGCACATTCTGAGAAAAAAGCAAGTGGGTTTAAAGCAAACAAAGATCGAGTAATGTTGTTACTTTGTAGCAATGCATCAGGGAATCAAATGTTGAAACCCTTCCTAGTAAATCGATCTCTAAGACCACGTGCTCTAAAAGGCGAAGATCTAAAACAGCTGCCGGTATTGGATGGCTAAAACAAAGGCCTGGGTAACAACTGTTGTATTTACTGAATGGTTCAATAATTGCTTTGTACCAGAAGTGGAAATATATATGAAGCAAAAAGCTCTTGATTTTAAAGTTTTATTAATTGTTGACAATGCACCAAGTCATCCGCATTTAGAATACCCAAATGTGAAGGTAGTTTTTTCCACCCAATACAACAAGCATTATTCAGCCATTTGATCAAGGCATAATTGCTACTTTTAAAAAATATTATGTTAAGCACACTCTTCAATTGATATTGGATAAACTAAAAAATTAATCATTAACAATAACTGACATTTGGAAAAAATTTTGGACTGCTTAACTCATGTTGCATCTGCTATTGCTGAAATAAGACCACAAATTTTAAATGCCTGCTGGAAAGCAGCTTGGCCTGAATGTGTTGCAAACAAAATACAATTAAGGCATTATCCACACAATTCGTCTACATCATTCTGGCTAAATGTATCAAAACCTTCTCCACCAATTTCATGTGCCAAAGTAATGATTTCATATAAGCTGAAATCATTACTTTGGCACATGAAATTGGTGGAGAAGGTTTTGATACATTTAGCCAGAATGATGTAGACGAATTGTGTGGATAATGCCTTAAGTGACGATGATATTATTGGATATCATCAGAGATCCAGAAAACAATAGTGAAGCGGAAGAAAAATTTATCCCCCTCATTGCAAATATAATTCGAGAACTATGCAATAAATTGGAAAATCATTTTCTTGTTAATGACACAAATTCTGAATGAGCCTTTAAATTCCAACGTGAGCTGAAGAACTGTATGTCTGGATATCGCGAGCTGTATAAAAAATTAGTAAAATCATTATCTCAAAGTTTAATCATTGATTACATTGTCAGGAGAAAAAAATCACCACAGAACAAGGGTAAAGCTAATTCTGTTTGTGAAGAATCATTGCCTTTACCATACAGATCTCATGCACTGACTATCTCTTCTGATGATGAAAGTGATTTTGCACCAGTTTGTAAACGTTGCCGAATATTGTCTAATAGCGATGATAATTCTGATGACAAAATGTAAAAAAAAAAAAAATTGTTACTTTTCAATAAAATTATAAATGAATAAAGCTTTAAAACAAACTTAGGCATTCTTATTTTCCTGAATTTTCATAACCTTTTTTTCATGCAATTTTAGGTTTATTTTAATTCATTGCTTCGGTTTTATGCGGTTTTATAAAATTATGGAAAACGTATCCCTAATTTTTCAAAGTAAATTAGGCTTTTTTGTGCGAATTTTTATATGCGGTTTTCTGTGGAACGTATCTACCGCATAAAAAGAGACCCGACTGTATTTGCAAATGGGAATATTTCTTTATTAATCAACAAACCCATGAACTAACTTAAAAAAAAAAAAGGAATTTCTATATGATAGAAGTAGTTCTGAATTTTGAATTATATATTCTAGGAAAATTCAGCTTGAATTTTTCTTCCAATGATAATCACAAAACTATGTGCATGATAGTCACAAAATATTTGTTTGATCCATTACAAGGGAAATGACTACCACGAAATTGCTGGAATTCACGAAGGCATTGGACAGGATTGCATGTAACTTTATCATGTAAGTTGAAGCAAATGGAAAGGAACATAAAGCTGATGGCATGGATAACAGTTGACTGGCAGACATCAGTATTATTAACATATTCCCAAACTCTTTCATTTTTTCATGAATAATGTTTGTGTATTTTAGTTTATAGTTCACATCTGAAAGCTGTTCAACTTTTATTTCCTTTAAAACTTTCTTACATGTTCTTCTTTTCAATATGAAATTAAATTTTATCCCACTCAAGGCTAAATGGCGATCACTTCCAACTTCAAATCCTCTGTACGTTCTAGTGTTCTGCACAAGTGAGAAAACATTGCTATCAACAGTAACTTAGTCAATGAGACTTTTCTAATTCCTTGCCTCTTATGTGAGTTTGTGCACCTTTTTATGTTGGAACATGGTGTTAGAAATAACCAGTTCATGTCCTGAGCAGAAATCCAACAGGGTATTGACTGACTGATTTTCCCTTTCAGCATTTCCAACCATAGGTGACTTTGTAGGCATTGCCCACAAAGTATTCCTATTGAGATTTTTACAGGATAGTTCTCCACTGCTTTCTCCAATCCCTCAATTTTTATCTGGGCACAGGACCGGCATATGGCTGGGACACATTCATGACTGTAATCCCATATGTTCATGGGGCCGGTTTGCCTGTTCTGGGGGATGAAAAAAACCAAAGTTTTTAGGTCAAAAAACCCCTACCTCCATATGAGACCGGCTAACTCACCTTTGGTGTTTGATTCCTGACGGGAATCAAACACCAGGTCTTTTCGACCAGAGGGGTTTGTCGATATTGACTGAGCTATGGAGGCTCTAACAGGTATTTGCCATTATTATTAGCTTTGCTCTTTTCTTCAAATTTTCCCAAAATGTTTTTTGGAATTTGAGAACAGGATCTTGGAGATTCAGTGGCAAGCCCTGAAGAAACCAATAATTAATTCAGCCAGAAGACATGTGGTGAGGTTGTCTGCAAGGAGAGAAAAATCAGAACTCCATGGTGGACACAGGAAGTTAAAGAGGAGGTGAAGGAAAAGAAGAAAGCATACCAAAAGTTCTTGGCAAATAACTCAGCTTGTACTCTTAGAGAATACAGAGACAAATGTAAGAAAGATAAACACTGTGCAAAACTAGCTAAACAAAAGTCATGGGAAGACTTTGGCAAGAACATAGAAAATAAATATCAGGAAGGTGGCAAAATATTCTGGAGGTTGTTAAAAAAGCTCAGAAAGGAGGAAAGAGTGCTGTAAAAGGAATCAGAGATCAAAATGGTGATGTGAAAACTGGTGAAAAAGATATCCTTGATGTCTGGAGTAATTACTTCGAAAAATTGCTAAATGAAACAAGCAGTGAAAGCAATGGTAAAAAACACTTAATAGGAATACAATCAGGAACACATACCTATATATGAAAGAGAAAAAGCCATCAAAAGCCTGAAATGTGGAAAAGCAGCAGCAGTACATGATATTTGACCAGAAATTCTCAAATATGGAGGTATAAAAATCTTGCAAGTGGCTGCACTGCATAGTTCAGAAGGACTCGACAGAGGGATGAATTCTAGATGATTGGAGTAGAGCTCTCCTAGTACCCATATACAAAACAGGAAATAAAACTGAATGTGAGATACAGAGGTACAAGGGTAGTCTGAAAAGTTCTTGGCCTAACAATGAAAAAATGAATTTATAATTTCAAAATTATTTTTCAACATAATCTCTCTGAAGACTAATACATTTATTCCAGTGATGCTCCAGCACCATTATCCCATCCCTGTAGTGGTTCTCAGTAAGATCTGCAAAATACCCCTCTACAGCTGCAATTCGAATCACCTCTTGATTCAAAGAAAAACGCTGGCCAGCAACGAAGAGTTTTAGTTTTGGGAAGAGATAGAAGGCAGAGGGAGCCAAAGCTGGGGAATAGGGTAGGTGTTCCAACAATTCATAGTGCATATCCCTTAATTTTCCCATTGCCAACACATCTTTATTGGCAGATGCATTGTCCTGAAGAAAGATGATTTTTTTTTTCTGCAAACCCAGTCTTTTCCCTTGGTCTAGTCTGGTTAAAATATCAGAATAATATTCCCCGGTTATTGTTTTACCCTTTTCAAGATAATTAGTCAACAAAATACCTTTAGCATCCCAAAACACCGATGCCATGACTTTTCCTGCTGATGGAACTGACTTTATCTTCTTTGGCGCTGAACAATAGGCTTCTTTCCACTGTTTTGATTGTTGTTTGAATTCTGGTGTGTAATGGTGAATCCAAGTCTCATCCATAGTAATAAATCGATGCACAAAATCAGTTTTATTCTTGTTAAAACACTCTAAGCACTGTTCAGAGATTTTCATGCGAGTGCATTTTTGATCTGCTGTGAGCAAGCGCAGCACCAATCTTGCACAAAGCTTTTTCATTTGCAATTCTTCATGCAAAATATATCCTACATGCTCTTTTGAAATGCCTATAGTCTCAGAAATTTCACACACTTTGACTCGCTGGTCATCCAATACCATACTGTGCACTTGATCAATGATTTCTATTGTTGTTACACTTTTTGGACATCCTTTACGTGGATCATCTACAAGGCTGGTACAGCCACGTTCAAACTCGGCAGCCCATTCTTAATTGTTGAAAACGAAGGAGAAGAGCACTCATAAACTTTTATGAACTTCGAATGAATTTCTTTTGACGTTAAACCATCTTTTACAAAGAATTTTATAACAGCATGATACTTGATTTTATCCATTTCAACGGATAAAGACAACAGTTTTGCTTCAAACAGCTGTATAAAACAAACTACTTGATAGAAGGCCTTGCAATTTCACATGGATGCTTATGACAGATGTACCAACTTAAAAAAAAAAAATCTTGCCAATAGTGTTGCCATCTATGGTCAAAGCCAAGAACTTTTCAGATAGTTCTCGGCCTTGTAGGGAAATACTAGGAAATACCCTAGTATTTCCCTACTGAGTGTTCCTGGTAAGATTTATGCACGTATACTTGAGAAGCTGTTGAGAAGGATTGTAAACGTGAAGCTTGGTGAAAAACAAGCTGGATTCAGGCCAAATAGGCTGTCAGGATCAGATTTTCATTTTATGACAAATAGTTGAGAAATCATGGGAATATAATAAAGATCTGTATCAATGTTTTGTAGACCTGCAAAAAGCATATGACAAGGTGCCAAGAGAAAAGCTATTCAAAATGCTACAGTTATATGGTGTTAATGGGGCATTATATCATGCAATACTTAGTCTTTATTTGAGTTGTAAGTCAGCAGTTAGAACTGAAGGAAGTACAGGAAGATGGTTTGATATTAAATCTGGTATCAGACAAGGATGTACATTATCTCCTCTGTTATTCATTATCTATATGGATTATATTATGAAGGAAAGCAGTATTAAACCTGATATTAAAATTGGATATGTTAATCTCAGCTCTTAACTTTATGAAGATGATGTTATACTTTTAAATAAATCTAGTACAAATTTGTAAGATTCCCTGACTAAACTGAACAACTGTTGAAATAAATTTGGTATGAAAATCATCAATAACAAGACAAAGACAAGAAAATAGGCAGAAACATTGAAAAAATCAACTGCATCGTGAATGGAGAACAAGTAAAACATATAGAACAAGTAAAACATTTCAGCTATTAGGTACAATTTTTAATGAAGATGGTAAATTAAATATGGAAGTAGACAACAAACTCAACAAAGCCGGTATGGCAGCAAATCAACTGAATAAATTTTTATGGAATAAGATAGAAATTAGTCAAAACACTAAATTAGACATATAAGTGTTCAATCCTTTTTTAATTTATAGATCTTAGAGCTGGGTTAGAAATAAAACACCTGACCTAAGACTAGAGACCATAGATATGAAAGTCATGAGAATGATTTGGGATGTGAACAGACGGCATCCACGGCAATATCATATTAAAAAGAAGGATAGTAGGAAAGAACTTGACATTGTTAGCATCCAGGAAGGGTTAGTAAAACAAGTGTTCTTTGCCAGATTGGAAGGAAAAAGACCCAGAGGAAGATCAAGATATAGGTGAAATGATACAGTAAAGAGTGCCTTAGAAGACAGAAACCTAAGATCTGATAATGTTGGAGTCTTGATAGATAACAGATTGATTTGGAGGAAAATTGTTGATAGGAAGTTAGTAATGATGTAAGTTCTTCATGTAGTACTATCATAATATCATGTACACCCCCCCCTTGACTGTACATGTCATGAATTTGATGATGATTATTATTAACATGTGATGTCCATGGAGTCAGACTCTGATTGTGGGAGGTGTACACTATCACACATAAAGCATATCCATCCATGCCTTAAAACTTATTCAATGTGTCTACATTCATAACACACTCAGGCAATGCATTCCACCATGCAAAGAATCTGTTCCTCACTTCTTTGCTCGCATCCTCCTTATACAGTTTCCAAGGATGGAAACTGGAAACTTCTTGTTCTCTCTCTCTCTCCCATTCTATGAAAAATTTCTTCCATGTTAATCTTGTAACAGCCCCTGACCAAGTTTTATGGCTCAAATTATCCCCCCTCACACACACTATTAATGACACTTTGCAAATTACATTCTTTCGATCTGACTTCATACCCTAGATTCCAAAAGACCAATTGCCACCTCTGTGATGTCCTCGCCACCATGAAAACCTGGTTGCCAATTCTGTACCCAATAATCTATATGAGGCCTGATCAAGGCCTTATACTAACCTTTTTATTTGTAGATGTCAAAGGTCATCTGCATTGTTGCCATTATCTGATGTGACAACTTTACAACTCGTGCAGTGTGACTCCTGAATTTCAGGTCCTTGTATACCATCACGCCAGATCTCTCATCTTCTCTATCCCTTTAAACTTTCTCCCACAAAGCACATACTTTGCATCCCATCATCACTTACAAAATCTAAAAAATTACACTTTGCAACATTGAACTGACAGTTCCACTTACCTGTCCATTCATATAATCTATTCAAGTCCTCCTGTAAGACCATAACATCAGTTCGACTCTGCACTGTTCTCCTCAATTTTGCATCATATACAAACAGTTGAATATCATCAGTTAAGCCCATCACAACATCATGAATATACTCATTATAAGGTTTAATGGAATAAATACACCACATATCCTATATTTCTCAGTGACTCAGACAAAATCCTGTTTCGACTTAGTCACTGAGACATCATCAGGGATACAGTATCAAAATTGCTAAAGTTTAATGTTTCCCTGATGATGTCTCAGTGACTGAGACAAAACTGGAGCATACTACTAGTGACTTTCTTTTTATGGGATAGTGCACCCCCCCCCATATAAAACTTTCTGATAGCTATCTAACAGCCAGTCACCAATCCAACTCATTAGCCTGTTATCCAATTTCATCGGTTTCAGTTTATTTAATAGCTTGTCGTGTGGTGGTTTATTAAAAGTTTTTGCAAAATCTATCTATTCCACTATATATAAATCTCCTTTTTCCAAGGGACCTTTCATCTTGTTATAGTATATAAGTAAGTTAGTTTAGCAAAACATGATCTCCCTTTAAGAAACCCATGCTGACAACCACAGAGTATACTACTGATTTCTGTATCCTAATTCTTACTAATCTCTATAATACCTTAACCACAACTACGGATATACATTGACTTATAATTTGTAGCCACAGGCTTATCACTACCTTTATGCATTGGAACAATTTTACCTTCTTTTTACTCTCTTGGGATCTGAGCTGTTATAAGACTCTTATGAAACAGGCATGCCAATGCTATTGCCAATTTCCTGGAACACTCCCTTAATACACATAATGATATGTCATCAAATCCTATTGTTTCATTGGCATCAAGCTTATTTATTTCCTCATATACCTCCTGCTCACTCACAATCAAGTCATCCTCTCCTATTTCCTCTACACTCGAGTCTCTAGTTTCTCATGATTTCACCCTGATGAGGATAAAATATAACACCCTTATTGTTCTCTGAATACCTCAACTATGTCTTCTGCAGCAGTAACCATTCTACCATTTTCATTCATTAAAATCTTCTTTCCATAACCATTCTTCCTTCTACTTGCCACATATCTGAAAAAACTTTCTAGGGTTTTTCTTGATCTGATTTGCAAATTTCTGCTTGTACTGTTTTTTTTTTTGCTGATTTCTGTTCTGACCAAATGAGTCACCTTTCTGGCTTGCTCTTTATGATCCTCATGCAACTGATGTAATTGAATGATAACATTATTCATCTTGTGCTGCCTAAATAGTATCCTCTTCCAAATTTCATACTTACCCTTTCAGTTATCCATTTGACACCTACTTTATTTGGTCTTTTGATCTTCAGAATACATTCACAGACTGATGTTAAATATCTTTTAGGTCAGTTTCCATGCAGCATTTATCTCCCTCCTGCTTAAGATCTCATTCCATGCTATAGCTCCAAGCTCTATCCTATTGCCCAAATATAATGTCATATTTATTAACAGGCTTACCTATTTAAGTTTTCTTCTTATTGAGACAGATAAAGAATAATAACTAATGTTATATTCTATCAATAGCCAAAGCAATAAGGATAGTGTATCTATAGTAGTCATCAGTAAAACATGAAGACAATATCGAATAAAGTGAAGGCAACATTAAAATGGAAAATTGGACAATGAGACTTATTTGTGTCCAAGATGCAACAGAGGGTTCTAAGGAAGAAGCTCAAGAGTTTTCTCAAGTCACTGGAGAAGGCAGCTAACATAAAGCAAAAAAATCAAAAGCTGGTTCTTGTTGGAGATCTACATAGCGTAATAGGATATTAATACCAAAACTATAAAATCATTTTGTGAAAATTTGGAAAAAGTGGGAAGATAATTAAAAACCTGCTGGATTTCAGTTCAGAACATGGACCAATCACTATGAATCTCTAACTTTATATAAAGATGTGAATAAATTCAAATTGAGAGCACACAAAAAAATAAGAAATGGTACTGCTACTTATGGTGCTATCTTCACACATGTTCAGGGCAGAGTATAGAGAGGATTTAAAACAAAAAAGTGATCAGCATTTAATTTTAAGTAGGATAACAAAGAATATCATACTGTAAAGAAAAATATGTTCGAAAGTTTTAAAAAATCAACATCAAGCAAGCATCTTTCAGAGGTGCATTGTAGAATCAAATATTACTGGAAGAAAAAAAAATTAAGCATTTGAATACAAGAACAAAATCTGAAGTAAACATTCAATCATTCAGCCAGGAAGATATGATGAAGTTTTTTTCAAAAAAAAAATCAGGATGCCATGGTAACTTAGCAAGTTCATCATGAGGCAGCCCAGGAAAAGAAGGAATTGTATTGAAAATGTAATATGGCTGTGTGTAAAATTTGATAAATGAAAGTCATGGGAAGATGTTAATATGTTTATGCAAAGATAAATATCATAAAGGTGACAAAATGTTCTGGAAGCTATTGCCAAAGCTAAGGATTTGAGGAAAAAATAGTGTAAAAGGAATAAGTGATGATAAATGACATGAAAACAATAGATAGAGATATTTTGGCAGTCTGAAGTAATGACTTTTAAAATAAATGAAACAAGGAGAGAGAGAGGAGGCAGAATAGTGATGAAAAATATTCAAGAGGAATGCAATCAAGAGTACATATCAATACTAGAAGTAGAAAAGCCATAAGAAAACTGATATTATTATTATTATTATTATTATATGGGCAATGTCACAGAGTCTTTGAGGGAGACATTAAACATTATGCTTATTCATGTAATATCATGCAATATTCATGCAATATCTATCATGCTTTGCTTTGAATTCATTCACAAAAATGGCACCCACAACAGACTCTGGCAACCTATTCTGCTCATTCACCATTCTCCAAGCATAAAATATAGTCCTCACACCCTTGCTAACCACACTCTCACTCAATTTCCAAGGATGGCCCCTAGTTTTCCAACTACCAGACCTGTTCTGAAAATTTTTCTCCATATCTTCAATCATATCAATCTTTTTCTTTCAACCAATTTCTGTAACCCACAAATCTTGAACTTATCATCATAAAGTGCATTCCACAGACCTGCCACAATCTTGGTCACTCGCCTCTGGATCTTCTCTACCGTTTCCTCCTCATCCCCAAGAAACTCAGGTGACCAAATTTGTGCACAGTAGTCAAGGGGTTTTACCAAGGCCTTATAAAAAAAAAGTATAATAACTTTCTTACCTCTGCTCTTCGGTGTGTTCTATCCATTAACACTTCCAAATCCCTGGCTTCATCAATTTCCTGAACTACAGTTCCATCAATGTGGGACACAGTTGGTAAACTTTTCACCCCCAAAATGCATAATCACACACTTTGCCACATTAAACTGAAATCCATTCTCTTTTCCCCCAAACTGCCAGTCTATTTATATCATCTTGCAAAACTTAAACATCATCTTTAATGGCTATTGCTCTACCCAATTCTGATCACTGGCAAAGAACTGAATAGTTTCTCTCTGATAATTTCCTATATTGTTAATGTAAAAATTAAATAGTAGCATTCCAAGAACTGAGCACTGTGGCATGCAACTAGTCACAGTCCTTCTACTGGACTCCACTCCTGAATAAACTACTGTCTGGTATTTCTCCATCAACCACCCTCTTACACTTCAGCAACTTTATATCCATTTCCATGTGCTGCTTTTTTAATTAGAATTCCATGCGGTATCCTGTGAAAAGAGCCTCCTTAGCACAGTCGGTACAGATGAAGCCCTTTGGTCAGAAAGACCTGGGTTCAATTCCTCTATGACGTGAGGAACCTTTATTTGGTCTCTTTCAACTAAAGGTGAGTTAGCTGGTCTCATATGGAGATGGGGGGGGGTTCATCCCGAAACTCAGGTTTTTCATCTCTCAGAACAGGCAAACCGGCCCAGTGAACACACAGATCTACAGTCAAAAATAAATAGGGAATTTTTCCTCTGCACTTGGTCCTTGGGGAACTGTAGAGTATTAGCCCCAGTGTTGTTTTATGGATAGATCCATAATTGCAAACCTTTAATATGAAAATACCACTTAAGATGATGATCCTGTCAAAAGCCTGTGCAAAGTCCAGCAGTATCACTGAAAACCCATTACCATTTGAAAGAGGGCACTAGTGAGCCAAGCACTGTGGACGTACCTAAGAAGAGCACCTGATTCAGATAAGTTATTCTAGGAATAATTAATTATATATGCATAATTGTTTGAGTAAGAGTGGCTGTAAACGTTGTGCACTACCGGTATTATTAGTGTGGGGGATTTTTCTTGCCTAAACTTAATTACAAATCATTATTATTAGACCTAGTAACCTTCAGGGGGGAAAAAAAATGGTGGCTGCATTGTCATTCCATGATTTTAATTTAGGTTTCAGTAGTTTCGTTAAATGTGAGGTCTATTATATGTATTCCTTCGATTACATAAATGATTTGTGGATGTTTAGTGTGGATGGAAGAAGGGTGTGTGCGCGAAGTGTGACCTGAATGAGGAACTGATGAATGCAAATATGAAATTGATGACAGAAAGTGTTAGTAACGATTGTGTCGCGAGTGCACGTTTGAAAGAGATGGATGGTGAGAAAGAGAGGCGAAAGGATGTTAAAAAATCAAGAAAAAAGAAAAAGAGCAATTTGAAAACCGTAACAGATGTTAAAAGGGATGAAAGTGAGACGAGAGTGGCGGAAAGAAACGAAATTGAGAGAACAAATGAAAATAGAAATGGCGTGACGCAGAAATCGCAAGTGAAAAAAATCGAAAGAATAAATGATAGCGAAAAAAGAAAATGATGGCGAAAGTTGGACGCATGTTGGACTGAAAGTAATGAAATAAAGAAAGATGAATGAGAGTAAAGGTGAGAAGAATGACAGTGAAAGTTGGACGTATGCTGGACCGAAAGTACGGAAACAAAGGATGAATGAGAGGGAAAGTGAGAAGAGGGAGTCGAGAGTTAGAAAGATTTAATGATAGAGAGAATGTGTCGCGAGATTTGGAAAGTGAATTGGATTGCAAGAAATGAAATGGATGTGGAATGAAATTAAGAGAATTCAGGTCAAAACTATTAAAATAAATCATGATGGCATGAAAGAGTTAACGAAAGATGAGTGAGTGGCGTATAGTGACTCCATTATTAAAGGTGTGCTAGAGGATAAAATGCACAAGGTATGTTTTCCAGGCAGTAAAATGAGTAGAGTGATTGAGCCATTGGATATGAGGCGGGAGTGAGCAAAAGAGTTAATTGTATTAACTGGTACAAATGATTTGAGAGAGAACAAAAAGCATGTCAGAATGAATGTCAGGAGGCTGCTTGGAAAGATAAAAGAGAATAGTGTGACAGGAAGGGTAGTCAGTGTGTTGCCTAGGTATGATCGTGGTGAAATGAGGCAGAGAGCAAGGATTATGAATGATATTCTGGCTGAAATGTGTGAGGAGATGGGAGTACAGTTTGTTAATATGTGGAATGAGTTTGAGGGAAGAAGTGAGCTGTATGGGAGCGATGGACTGCATTTGAGTGGTTATGGTGTGAGTCGCTTGGAGAGACTGCTGTTGGAAGGTAGAGAAGTGAATAGAGAGAATGAATCAGATCGAGAGGGGAGTGATGTGGACGAGCAAGAGAGTAAGACAGGAGAGATTGAAGAAGTGAAAATGAATGGGGAAGTGAGTGGTATGAGTATAGAAAAATGAGAGAATGGGTGTGCAAGAGGAGCAGGAAAATGGGGAGGCTCAGGGTGGACAGGGGTACACAACGTGAGAAAGGTGGATACTCCAAGAGGCGGTGAGAGCATGTGTAGGCAGGAAAGAAATGGGATGACCAGGGATCAAGAGGAAACAGATGAAATTGAAAAAAGTTCTAAAATGAAGAAGCAGAAAGGGAAATGGCCCCAGTCCAGCATGGAGAGATCACATCGAGTGAGTGGTATCAGTGGAACTAGCTGTAGATCCAGAAATGAGCTGTCCTGTTTGTATACCAATGCTAGAAGTATAAGAAACAAGGCGGATGAAATGGTTGCACTAATTGCGTCTGTTCACCCAAAGATTGTCAGAATAAGTGAGACATGGTTAGATGAGGACGACATCCTGATAGGAATAGAGATGGAAGGGTATGATATGTCTCGTGAGGGTAGAAGGGGTAAAAAGGGAGGGGGAGTGCTATTGATGATTGAGAAAGAGTTATGTCCATACAAGGTAGAGATGCAAGAGGGAAATAGGGCCAGTGGTTTTGAGGTAGTATGGTGTGAGATAGAGGTGAATAAAATCAAATACTTGGTGGGATGTTGTTATAGACCTGGTAATGTGGATGGTGGTGATAGTGAAATGTATAATCAAATAAGCCAAGCAAATAAGAAAAGGGTGATCACTATGGGCGATTTTAATTATGGCAATACAGACTAGAATGAAGAGATAGCAAATGGAAGTAAAGAAATGCGTTTCTTGAGTTTTTGAGGGATAACTACCTCAGACAGTATGTAACAGAAGGCACATACTGTCTGTTTGACACCTCATTTATAATTACATCCTCTAATGAGATGACCAAATCCAAGACCCTTACATTACAGGATGTAATTATAAATGAGGTGTCAAATCATCCACCAATTGGTGAAAGTGACCATGAGGTGATTACCTGGGTGGTTGCCAGCAGTGCAAGGAACCCTGTGGAACTACAAGGGGGGGGGGGGTGACTCATTTAACCTCATTTAACAAATTAATTGACTGTGCCAAACGCTGTATCGAAGCTGAGGGAGAGTATATTGATTGAAATAAATGATTTGAATAATTATAATTTGCCTGTGTTTTTTTTCCTATTAAAAGTTTGGTTTCTTTTTGGACAGAGGGTGTATATCTAGGAGTAGTATGAGGGTGTGGTGAAAAGTTGTGATAATCACCACGAAGGAATTGATTTAAACCCCATGTTTCATCAAATTATTACAATTTGATGAAACATGGGGTTTAAAGGGTTTTAAGATATGTTCTTTCTTGTGGCTATATCAGTTGCTTTAATATCATTTTTGTTCTAAATGTTTATCATAACTTTTCAGCCCCCCCCCCTCCTCAATCCATGGAGGAATAGAATAATCTGGGTAAAGGCAGATGACCAGATGGAGGTGTACTATAGGGATCAGCACTTGGACCACTGCTGTTTAATCTTACATCAAAGAGATAATGATTCAAAGAGAAATATGGAGTGGTCTGCTGATAATGTAAAATTGGGTAGTGCAATAGTTACTTGAATGATTATCTATCACATTACACAATTTTGTTGAATGGTTTAAACAGGGCTAATGGTATGTGCAAAAGATAATGGCTATTAACTCAATGTCAAAAGTGGTAAAAGTTGTACATTTTGGCATGCTAAGATTATAAGTTGTGTATTCCATTAACAGAACTATACTGCAGGAAACTGATGAAGCTAAGCATTTGTGGGTGTCAGTTAAGTTCACAGAGCATATTACAAAACTGGCTAAGGCAGCTTTTAAGATTACTAGGTTATTGAAGAACATCCTAACAAGCAGTGATAAGGAAGTTAGTTGTCATTCCTATTTTAATATGGGTTTGATGTGATCATATGGATTACTGTCTGTAGAATTCTCTCTAGAAGGACACTGAGAGTTTGTGGGTTGCAGAAGGTGGTTGAGACACGTGATAGAAACATTTATGATGCTAAAAGGGTTTTACAGGATTGATACAGAAGAAATTTTTTAGCACTAGGCTAGAATGGCATAATATAGGATCATTCCTGTCATTCCTGGACATTGAATAAAGTGTGGTAAGGAAAGGCCTCATGACTAGATTTTTAGCCTGGAAAATGGTGAATGAGTGGAATGGATTATGCAAGTCTGTTGTGAAGTTGTTCATTTTGGCATGTTCTGTCAGTGAATACATTCAAGAGTAGATATAACATAGATCATGTAGATAGTATGGGCATCCCATAATGAGTCTGAAATCCATGGAGATTTCCATACAGTAATAATAATAATTATATGAATAAAAACAAGTTAATACTTAAATCCTAAATATTTAGAATTTTTTATCATGTTTTAACAAACTAAGAACTTTTATGCAATAATAAAAAAAATAATAAAAAAATAAACTATATAAGTAAAGTTGATATTAAATCCAGCCGTTCTGGTTGGCCGAGTGGTTAGCATATCTGCTCTCGAGCCAAAAGGCATCGGGTCTGAATCCTGCCGTGGACATGGATGTTGTGGTTGTCTGTGAAAATACTAGTGGTGATGATGGGCGATAGATGGAGTTAGTGTAGATGATGGTATTTGCTGTTCGTTGTAGTTGGTGGAGACAGAGCTGTAGAGTAGGTGCCCTCCCTCGGTGAGGCTTTGGACTCCCAGTAGGTGTTACATAATAATAATAATTATTATCATTATTTCAAAGCCGAATGTAGAAACTAAAAGTTTCGTAAAAAAGATGACCAGAGAGCATATGGGAATACACTCACTGGCATTCACGAATTGCCTTAGTGTGGACCACATAGAGGACATAAATGCTGTCCAAGCATCTATATATTCACCTTTTATTAGTCCATTCTGATAAGGTTTCACTGGCCTGACAGCTGTTTCGAACTGGTTGGTTCTCTTAAGAGACCAGAGAGAAACCTTAAGAGAACAAAAACTTTCATTCAGTACTAAAGAACTTGAAATGTCGGAGAGGTGTATTTTTAGTAAGCGAACTCTTGGTATATTAATCAAATCCAAATTATATCAGATTATCACAATGAAAAACGAATTTATAATTTCAAAATTAGTTTTATTTTTCAACATAATCTCCCTTAAGACTATTGCATTTATTGCAGCGAAGCTCCAGCACCATTATCCCATCCCTGTAGTGGTTCTCAGTAAGATCTGCAAAATCCTCCTCTACAGCTGCAATCACCTCTTGATTCGAGGAAAAATGCTGGCCAACGAGGAAGAGTTTTAGTTTTGGGAAGAGATAGAAGGCAGAAGGAGCCAAAGCTGGGAATAGGGTGGGTGTTGCAACAATTCATAGTGCAGATCCCTTAATTTTCCAATTGCCAAAACACCTTTGTGGGCAGGTGCACTGTCCTGATGAAAGATGATTTTTTTCTTCTGCAACCTGGGTCTTTTCATACGAATTTTTTCGTCTAGTCTGATTAAAAGATCAGAATAATATTCCCCGGTTATTGTTTTACTGTTTTCAAGATAATTAATAAACAAAATGCCTTTAGCATCCCAAAACACTGATGCCATGACCTTTCGTGCTGATGGAACTGACTCGGTCTTTTTGGCGCTGAACAACCGGCTTCTGTCCACTGTTTTGAGTGTTGTTTGGATTTTGGTGTGTAATGGTGAATCCAAGTCTCATCCATAATAATAAATCAACACACAAAATCTGTTTTATTTTTTTTAAAACACTCCAAGCACTGTTCAGATATTTTCATGTGAATGTGTTTTTGATCTGCTGTGAGCAAGCGCAACATCCATCTTGCACAAAGCTTTTTCATTTGCAATTCTTCATGCAAAATATATCCTACACATTCTTTTGAAATGCCTATAGTCTCAGCAATTTCAAGTACTTTGACTCACCGGTCATCCAATACCATATCGTGCACTTGATCAATGATTTCTGGTGTTGTTACACTTTTTGGAGATCCTTCACGTGAATCATTTTCAAGGCTGGTACGGACATGTTTAAACTTGGCAGCCCATTTCTTAATTGTCAAAAAGGAAGCCATAAACTTTTATGAACTTTGAATGAATTTCTTTTGCCATTTTCCCCTTCTTTTACAAAGAATTTTATAACTGCACGATACTCAATTTTATTCATTTCAAGGGATACAGATAACACTTTTGCTTCAGACAGCTGTATAAAACAAACTACTTTATAGTAGGACTTGCAATTTCACACGGATGCTTATGACAGATGTACCAACTTAGAAAAATAAAAATCTTGCCGATAGTATTGCCGTCTATGGTCAAGGCCAAGATGCTGGACAACTTTCACTGTTGATCTGGTTCCTTCACAAAAACAGTGAAGGTATCATTTAACGTGGTGATGCAGCAGCAAACATAACATTTGATTATGCTGTATCATGATATTGTATTTTCGATTTAAGCCAAACAGAATACAACTTGGCCAGATATCACAAATTGCAATATATTCTTGTTCAGTCAGTATCTTGGTAGATAGCTTGTATAAAGCCGCAACACACAAAAGTGAGGTAAATAAAGAAGGTTTGGTCAGTTCTGAAGCAAGCTCTGGTCAGTTCTCTGAATTACCTGCAAAAGATACGGAGATCTCCTCCCGGTCATCTAGATTTAACCTTAACCATTGCACTGACTGTATATGATATACATTCAGTTAACCAGTAATTAAATTCATTAATTTTTTAAATGAGAACAATTACAGATTTTTAAAAAATTTGACACACAGTATCAAATTCTCACAGCTCTTCTGTTATATAAATTTTATCATGCATTTATTAAAGACACACACACACACACACACAGATATATATATATATATATATATATATATATATATATAAACCTACAAATTGCACAAGAAGGTAAACTGTGAGAGCGAGAGAGACAGACAGATGCTTAATTATACTCACAGTAACTTGCAAAGTTGTAATGAGCCCCAGTAGCTTGTCATGTACTGGTTTTGAACAATCCTAAAAGATAAATGTAAACATGATAAATTTAAAGCCCAAACACAAAGAAGAAAAAGAAAAAAACAAGACACTATATTTTGGTACCTAATCCAGTCAACGCATCTCCACCAAACATTTGAGAATAACAGAGAGGTTTGGTAATTTCTGAATGCTCTCTGACAATATGATTAATATTTTCAAAATTCTTATTACAATCCCTTCTGAGTTTTTCAGGAATTTTTAATTAATCTATAATAAGTTTAAAATACTAATAATAAGTAATTATCACATCAGGTACTTTCGGGTTGACTGAGTGATTAATGTACCAACTCTCCAACAAAAGGTTGCAGGTTTGAATCCCACAATGGGCATGGATGCTTGCAAATCCATCAAGTGGTAGATGAATTTCATCAGTGTGAAACTACTGCTTACTGGAAGACTGAACTTGCTTGGTAAAAATGTTCCATGTTTGGTTTCTAGAACAGAGTTTCTAAATTATATAAAATAAATAAATATTTAAAAATATCTGTATAAAATAACATTAAAAAATTCTTAGCTCATTCACAGTATACTAATATAATACAGATTTACAACCTCTCATGGGTGGGAGTTACATTAAAAAAAAAATACAGTGGACAACAAATTTTAATTATTTTTGTTTCTTTAATTTCTTCTTTGAATTCTTGTTCTTGAGTAGCCACTTTAAAAGGAAAGAATGGACTAATGGAAAAATGGATAAAGAAAAAGTTCTGATCTAAAGAATGACAGACATCTTAATAAACTATCTAAAGAGAAAATGATAATAATCTGAATCTGCATAGGAAAGTGATGATTTTACTCATGAAAAATTAGGGACTGAGGTTTTTAAAATTAATGCTGAAGCAGTAAACGCCATGATATAAGTGAGTTATGTCTGTCAAATATATACATTTGTTGGCCAGTTTATCTGTTGTAGGTAAATAACTCACCATTTGTCTCCGAGATCAACATTCTTCAGCTTCAGTTGAAAGGACCAGAAAAAATTTGTTTGTATCTGGCAAATTTCAATTCTTGGTCTTTAAAAGGACACACAAACACATCATTCTTTCAGGTGAACCATGAATGGAGCTAACAATTATGGGAGCACAATGTCAGTTGTACAAAATACAGAACAGTAGTATGAACCTTGTAAATTTCCTGTTGAAAGTATCTTCTTCTTCCTATTTTGAGGAGAACAACAGACAATATAACAACTATAATAAATTAAGTTTAATCCTTTATCCAAGTGTAAGCAAACAAAGTTTGCACCTAAAGTATCTTCAGGACTGAGGCAACTCGTGGTTAAAAAAAAAAAAAAAGTTGACCAAACTAGCATCTCTCCTTGTCTTAGTATCTCCCATAATTCAAAGCACATCTCCTTGCGAACATGTATAATGTGATACATTAAGGGAAGGGCCACTACCCAGACCAGTTTCGACCTTTATTGAAGTCTCGTCAGTGGGAGCCAAACCCAGAGGTGGTGATACCAAGGTGGAAGCAATGGAGAAGTCATATTTACCTATACGAATTGCCAAAAGGTGTCTCACCTTATTATTAAATTACTCTGGATTTAGAGAAAGATGTTGGAAGTTTTTCCCACTTGGTTAGACTATAATAAATTTAGTTTAGTCCTTTATCCAAGTGTAAGCAAACAAAGTTTGTGTCTGAAGTATCTTCAGGACTGAGGCAACTAGTGGTAAAGGTGGACTAAGCTCTCATCACTCCTTGTTTCAGTATCTCCCATAATGCAAAGCACATCTCCCTGCGGACATGTATAATGCTATGCATTAAGGGAAGGGTCATTACCAGACCGGTTTCGACCTTTATTGAGGTCTCATCAGAGGGAGCCTGATCCACTTTACCACGAGTTGCCTCAGTCCTGAAGATACTTCAGATGCAAACTTTGTTTGCTTACACTTGGATAAAGGATTAAACTAATTTTATTATAGTTTAACCAAGTGGGAAAAAACTTCCAACATCTTTCTCTAAATCCAGAGTAATTTAATAATAATATGAGACACCTTTTGGCAACTAGTACAGGTAAATATGACTTCTCCATTGCTTCCACCTTGGTATCACTACCTCTGGGTCTGGTTCCCACTGACAAGACTTCAATAAAGGTCGAAACTGGTCAGTGTAGTGGCCCTTCCTTTAGTGCATAGCATTATACATGTCCGCAAGGAGATGTGCTTTGCATTATGGGAGATACTAAGACAAGGAGAGATGAGAGCTTGGTCCATACCACGAGTTGCCTCAGTCCTGAAATACTTCAGGTGCAAACTTTGTTTGCTTACATTTGGATAAAGGATTAAACTAAATTTATTATAGTCTAACCAAGTGGAAAAAACTTCCAACAATATAACAACTAATAATAACCCAATGAATGGAAGGAGAGTAAAAGTGCCATGCTATGAGAGTAGTGGTAGAATGCAGGCATCAATCTATAGACCCGTTTGTATTTCTTCTGTGGTTGTTAAGGTTTTGGAGACATATACAAAATTGGGCAGATGAGGGTAATAATAATAATATTATTATTATTATTATGACACCCCCCAGGGAGTCCAAAGATTCATCGAGAGAGAGCACCTACTCTACAACTCTCTGTCCACCACTCAAATTCATCAACTACACCAATGCCATCTACTGCCATCACCACCACCACAAGTATTTCCACAGACAATCACAAACATGCATGCCCACAGTGGAATTTCAACCCGCTGCCTTTTGGCTGAAGAGCAGATATGCTACCCACTCGGCCAACCAGGCCGGCAAAAATGTTCCTCTAGTTGGTGACTAGATTTCACCCTAGCTCTTTCTTTGAGAGATCAAGCACCAAAGAATGCTAAAGCCACTTCCACTGAGCTACACAGGCTCATGAATATGCTGGAAAAGTAGACAAATGAATGGAGATATCAGTTTAATGCAACTAAACGAAAGATCTTGAAATTTGGAATATTGCATACTCTATACTACAGGAAAAGTAGATGAAGCGAGGGAACTTGGGATATCAATAAAATAAAAAAAAAATGAAATTTACAACAGATATTGTTAGGTGTTGAGGAAAACCTAGGGGAGTGTGGCAATGCTAAGAAGACAAGTAGGATAAGAGTGGTAATTCCATTGTACAAAGCCCTGATCATGCCATATCTGTACTATTGTGCCCAGATCTGATGACTGGGATTTGAAGAGGATAAATTAACTTGGAGAGGGTGCAGAGACAGATTACCAAAATTATATCAGACTCTACAATGTTAGTTATGAGAATGGAAGATGAAGGGAGTGAAATAATTAAGACATTTAAACTTGAAAGTATTTACAGGATTGAAATGGGGATTTTTCATATAGTAGAATAAAGGGGAGGAACAAGATGCCATCCCAGGGAGTTGTAAAAGGAGGTGATGAGTAGGAGGGTTACAAGTGACTTTTTATTTATTTTTTTTTTTTCAGGGAGGATGGTTAGACCATGGAATTCATTGCCTGATAGTGGTGAATGTACAGAGAGGGAATGGGTTTAAGGAGTTGTATGACAGACTTTGTGTTATCTAAGATGGGTCTCCCATGATGAGTCTTATGCTCCATGGAGGCCAGAATATTAAATAAAGAATCTGAAATATGTGTAAATAATGAATGATTATGATCTGCACATAATGATAGTCTGAAATAATTTTGTTAATAGTGAAGTAACATACCAAACAAAAATAAACTCACATCAATATCATTATTTTCGTTAAGTCTGAAAGCAATAGCATTAATGGTGTTATAGCTGTTCTGGTTGCAAAAGTTTTTTTGTACATGATTTCTTCCCAAGAAGGGTTGTAAACCTAGAATACATTAGTACTGTAGGTGTGAGTCCTATTTTTAACAATTTTATATATATTTTTGTAGTTTTTTACATAATTGGAAAACCCTACTCTAGAGGCAAAATGGAACATTTTCAACCAGGGTCTTCCAGTAAGTGAGGCAATGGTCACACTGAGCAATGAAGTTCGTCTCCCATATAAAGGAATTCACACACATCCATACCTACAATAAATTTAGAATTGGCAGCCTGCTGCTTGGAATGCAGATATACTAACTACCTGGCCAACCAGACCAGCAATCAAATATAAAATACTACTGTTTAGGTCTTTTAGGATTTCTTTTGGAAATCTGATAATTAGTTGTTTTGTTTGTAATCACTGGCAACTTAATCATTTAATTTTTAAATTAAATATAATGTTTGTGTCATCTCATCTTCTTTATACCCTCTTTTACCTTGCGGTGTCAAGGGTTTATTAATCATCAGACCTCAAACCGTTCACAGAATAAGGTGGTCAGCCCTACACATAGTTTGTCCTATGTCTCATAGTGTTGAGTTCTCAAGGCTGGTTTGCCTGCTTTGCAGGATGAAAAATCCCAGGATAAACTGGGGAAAAACCTTACTAATGTTTGCATAATCAAAGAAAATAATTAGAAGAGGATAAATTCATTTATAAAAATACTGGATAAAGATGAAGAAAAAACTCTTCTTGTGTTATTCAGGATTTTTTGCAATTTTAATGTTAAGTTTTAGGCTTTATATATATATATATATAAAGCCTAAAACTTAAAAAAAAACTAAAATACACTTGTTATATACTGCTTTTGTGTCACTTGTGCAAAAATACAAGAAATGTCCTACCATTTATTACTAACTGGTTGTATACAGGTAACCCTCATTTTACATGGGGTGGGGTGCAGAAATCCATGTAAAGTGAATTTCTGCATTTAATGAGGTATCGATATCATTTTTTTAACATCTTTTGGCAGTTTTTATTGATTGATTGATTTTTTTTCTATTTCTTTACAGACTGAGAACCTTATTTGTTATTATTTGCATGTTCACAGGGATTGATTTTTTATTTAAATCTGTGATCCAAGCAAATTAACAATTTTTCCAATCGCTCAGATGGTTTCACTATGAGCATGGATGATTCGCTTTTCTAAGAAGGGAGTAACATTTTTACTTGCTTATTTAACTTATTTAATTTTATCCTTATCTTTAAAGACTGTTCTTATTGTTGACTTGCTTAATTTAAAGTGATGTGCAAAGCCAACTATCTTAAAACTGGACTTGAGTTTTTGTATGATTTTTAGCTTTGTATTCAACCTGATAGCAAGTACACTTCTTTTTATGTGCCAAACTATCCTCATTGTTGTGACTTTCTGTCAGCAGTCTTATTGACATGTTTAATAAGTGTGCATAAACTGGTAATAAATTATGTGTGTGTGGAAACAATAGCATCGGAAGTGTATTGAAATGATGTCTACATACCTCTGTTTTTAAAGTTCATCTTTAAATCAGCATTGAATCACAGATATGAGATAACGTGTTGTGCACAGTACATAGATGCAAGTGCCTAGCAATGATTAGTCAGTAGCAGAAAAAAAAAACATTTAAAAGCAAATCCGTGTAAATCGAGAGTTTTCTGTATCCTGTATATAATGTGCATGACAGGTTAGTAAGGATATGCTCAGTGAATTTCTTGTCATAAGGAGAGATATCTGAATATGATCAAATTCACCTCCTTCCTTCCAGTAAAATCAATCTCATACTCTTTTTTCATCATCATCATCATCAAATTCCTGCCACGTACCCTCAAGGGGTGTACAGGATATGATACTCTTTTTTAGCTGTTAAAAAATAACAGGAAAAAAAAAACAATAATTTAACGGACATCATCTTCAAAACAAAACACAAATAATAATACCCATGAAATTACTTTTAGTGGACATCTTCACATGCTACTGAATGTCATCATAGCAACAATATATGATAATTGTAATAAATAAAGGCTGAAAATAATAAAAACAGGCACTGAAGAAAATTAAAAATTTAAAGAACCATAATTCTGCACAAAGACATCATTTTAATATTTGCATGTTTGACAGTATAATGGGATGATGTAAAAATTGTAACATACACAAAATGATTACATCACCTGAGTGGATGCAGGAAAAAGAAAAGCAAAACAATAATATATGCTCACTATATAACTTTAGAGATGCACAAGTATAGAGAAGAAATGTTTTTTCCCATCTTTATTATGATTAAAGTATTTAAAAAAATGAGTTTCTTTCTTTCTTTAATAGTTTTAAGTAATTTAAAGAAATTTTGCAAAATTCTTTAAATCACTTTTCCCATGCAGCCAGACTGCAAAACAGTAACAAATTCCTATATTCTTGAGAATAAAATAATTTCTAAATCTGCTTGAGCACACCAAATTTACATTAATGTAAATATGGCTTTCTATGAGAAGACACCAGAATTACAGACAAAGAAATTTTTTTCCAACAATATTATTTCAACATTTAAGTCTCAGTTACTTGAAATTTTAATACTCATTGCTAATCATATTGATGCATCAGCATAAAATATTACTCTTTATATCTTTCATTTTCAGACCTACAAATACCAGGCATTTGTAGTTATTGCACTTTAAAACAGTCAATTATGCTTCAAACATACTGACTTGAACTGATTTAATTTAATGCTATTGTAAAAGAGTGCAATAAAAGCTATTTCTATGCTGAAAGTTTATTTTTCACTAGGTTAGACTATAATAAATTTAGTTTAATCCTTTATCCCAGTGAGAGCAAACAAAGTTTGCGCCTAAAAATATCTTCAGGACTGAATATAGTGTTGTACTATCTTACCTGGGTAAGTAGTGCAACACCAAGGCAACTCGTAGCAAAGGTGGAGCAAGCTACCAACACTCCTATCCCAGTATCTCCCATAATGCAAAACACATCTCCTTGTGGATATGTATACTGTTATGCATTAAGGGATTGGCCACTACCCAGACTCGTTTCAACCTTTATTGAGGTCTCTTCAGTGGAAAAATAAACTTTCAACATCTTTCTCTAAATCCAGAGTAATTTAAAAAAAAGGTGGCAAATCTTTTGGCAACTCCTATAAGTAAAGATAACCTTGCTACTGCTTCTGCCTGGTATCTCCAACTCTGGGCCTGGCTCCCACTGAAGAGACCTCAATAAAGGTTGAAACTAGTCTGGGTAGTGGCCAATCCCTTAATGCATAACAGTATACATATCCACAAGGAGATGTGTTTTGCATTATGGGAGATACTGGGATAGAAGTGTTGGTAGCTTGCTCCACCTTTGCTACGAGTTGCCTTGGTGTTGCACTACCTACCCAGGTAAGATAGTACAACACTATATTCAGTCCTGAAGATATTTTCAGGCACAAACTTTGTTTGCTCTCAATGCTATTTCTATGCATTACTTTTTAAGTTTATCATATGAATTATCATCAATAAACCAACAAAAGTGGACTAAAACTAAGTACTTCAAAATTTAAATGAACAAAGAATGTAACAAATTCGATGTAACAAATCAAATATGCAACCTCAAGAATACATGCTGCTTGCTTAGCTGGCAGCACCTAAGGCTACAAAAATATTAGGCAAGCAGTCAGGGTAAATTCTCAATATAACAAACTCAGAGGGACCGCAGCTGATAGTTTGACAGCAAATTTTCTTTAGAATAGCATTCTTTAAAATAACTTGAATTGGGACTTTTCAGAAGTTTATTACATTGAGTGATATAATGGTGTTTACTATAGTGAGGGTCAACTGTATTATGTCCATTAATAACACATGTTCTCTAGCTAGTTTGCCTGTTTGGCAGTATGGAAAACCCATGTTTCTGGGGAAGAAAACTATGCAACCTCTATATCTGATTGCTAATTCACCTTTAGTTGAAAAGTTCTCATAGAGGATTCAAATCCAGGTCTTTCTGAGTGAAAACAAATGTTACCATCAGTTTGCTACCTTCAGTAAAGACCATGCTAATCACCAATGTCATATATTTAGTTTATATTTAGTCTTGTTTTCATTGTAATATTTTTATTAGATAATGTAATTATCAACGGTGACAAACCCAACAATTATCTTTCATGGCCTGCCAGAAAGAGAGATAAGAATCAATGATGTGTTTATTAATTTATAAACAAGCATTCATTCACTCTTCCAGCTACCACTGTCAATTCATTTGGGCTAGATATAAATCATTTTGCAGGATATCTATATCACTTTTATCAACTATTACTCTACCCAGTTTTGCATCATCAGCAAACAACTGAATATTATTATTATTACATGACAACTCCAAGGAGTCCAAAGACTCAGTGAGGGAGAGCACCTACTCTACAACTCTCCGTCTCCACCAAACATAACTACCTTCATCATCTACACCAACGCCATCTACCACCAACCACCACCACAAGTATTTTTACAGACAATCACAAACATCCATGCCCACAGCAGAGTGGGTCCCTCTTAAATCTTTCCCTATATAATTGATACATATATTAAAGCACGGTGGCCCTAGTACAGGATCCTTAGGTACTCTGCTAGTCATCCTCATTCTCATTCTCCCAGATTCCATTTCACATATACCACTCTCTGGTATCTGTTTGTCAGCCACCCACCTATCCATGCTACTAGCTTCATATCCCTTTCCATTCGATCCAACTTTCATAATAGTTTCTAAGTGTTATTCTATCAAATGCCTTTGCAAAGTGCAGCATTATCATGGTGTAGCCATTTTCTTTATCCAATTCTACTATCTCTTTATTATAAAATGTGAATAAATTACTAAGATAGGACTTTACAAAGCAGTTCTGCCCACTATATAGTATTGCATGCCTATCCACCCACTGTTGAATTTTATCTTTAACCAGTTCTTCTAATCAGTGGCGTATTTAGGTATTTCCTGCCCATAGGCCTGCAGAAAGTGCCTCCCCCCCATATTTAATGAACATGTTGATTTACATGCATAACCTATTTATATCATAAATTCGTAATATAAATATATATATATATCGGTCTGTATAGTTATGCAGAATCCGATTACATGCCAATATGCTTGCAGACTAAACTTATAATGAGGAAAAGAAAAATATTTCTCTACTTGTGAGTAGATGCGGCATATAAGGAACATGTTATAATTACAAAAATGAGAGCCTGGAAATTTTAGCCGCCCCCTCAAAATTTGCTGCTCTAGGCCCAGGCCTATATGGCCTATACCTAAATACGTCACTGCTTCTAATACTTTAACAACCACTCCTGATATATTAATTGGTCTGTAGTTTGCTGCTTTGCTCTTGGACCCACCTTTACATAATGGAACTGTCTTACCCACTTTCCATTCCCTTGGAACCTTGCCAGAGATGATACTTAGATTGAACACCATCAGAGGCGATGCCAATTCTCTCACATGGTCATGTGGTACATGGGCTGACATGCCATCCAGTCTCACTGATGTATTCACATTGATATACCTTGTTCATATACCTGAATTCTGACATCAGAAGCTGTCACATCAGCAACTGCAAAATTTCCACCTGGATGATATAAATTTGCAAAATGATCAATCAGCCACTGAACTATTTCTCTTGCCACTGTCACTTCCTTCCCACCATCAGCATTGATAAGTCATCCTATCATAGTCATTTTTCCTTTTTGCATAATGAAAATCTCTTTTAGATTGACTTTAGACATCTTAGCTAATTTCTCTCATAATTTGATTTGGTCTTTCTTATCATACTAGTCACCCTTCTTGCTTTCACTCCGTACAGCTCATGAGTATGCTGATCACCTTTTTCTTTATACTCACCTCCACAGTGTTTTCTATTTTTTTGCAGCTACTGCTTTATATCTCCACTCATCCACTAAATTCCCAATTGGTTTATCCTCTTGACTTTGGGTAAGCAGTCTGATACTGCTTCTCTCGAACAATCTCTGACCACCTCCCATACACTACTGACATTCTTTTCTTGTAGTTTTTCAAGCCATTGTACAGCTCCAAGATGTGCCTAGTCTGTCATAATTACCGCCTTTAGAGTTTCAACATAAACCCTTTCTGTACCAAGATATTGGTTTAACAACTGGTTTAACCTCTTGTTTAACAACTTCCCAGAACAAGAATGCATGGTCCTCTCCAACTGGAGGCAGAATGTCTACTTTGGTCATGGATATATCTTCTGATGCTATTCACATTGACAAACTCAATGTGAATTTGCAACCAGCCTTCTCAAATTCCTGGTCCCCCTCTCTAACATATTCTTTCAGGTAATTATACCTTAGCAGCTGTAGAAATTCCACTTACATCTCAACATGCCCCTTTCTTCCATCCAATCATCTATATTTCCATAGTTGAAATCCCATATAATATTTGTTTAGCCTGCACTGATTGGGCTAATCTGAGGATGCTGGCATCTACATCTTCCTGTGGGTGGACCCTCCTGGTTTATAGCAACAAACAACAATATATTTTGTCCTACTGGCCTCTATCTCTAGGGAGAGAAAGCCTCAAATGAACTATCTCTCCCCAGACTTAAAATCCTCTTTATTTCTAATTTGGTTGGTTGTAGTTGTTCAGCTATAATCAGCTGCTCCACCTCCTCTCCTATCCTCTATCCTCCCTGAAAATACAATATGCTTTACATTCTATCCCTGTAACTATATCATTTTCTGTCAATCAGGTCTTACCAATGCCTGTAATTTTTGGCCAAGTCGAGCTAACCAATGCCAAAACCTCCTTTTCCTTATTTCTGACATTCACGTACATGCCAGAAGGAACCAAAGCCTTGGAACCAAAATTACCCTTGTGTAATATCATTACCAAGCAATTCAAATCTGAAATGTGTGAAATCACATTCAGCATTACATAATCATTTCTGTAGTCACTCAGGGGTGACCAGACATGCTTGATTGCATTCTCCCCCCCCCCTAATATATCTAGTTTCCCTAGTTTTTACACTTCCAAACTCACTAAGCAACACTTGTACATACATCTAACTCAAATCATTCAAATGTAGTCCATTGGGCATATACAAGTCCTTTCATCTATTTGTTTCAAATTATTTGTTCTTGCCAAAACAATCAACTCTTTCACTTCTCCTTTCTGCAAACTAACAGCTTCACTAACATCCTTTATCTTTGCAGCTGGGAAATATGCTTTGTCATTTTCTCATTAAATATACCTCTTATTATCAAATCTTCATACAATACCTTCTCCATATTTCCAATTACTCTCACTTTCATACTTTCCCCATTCACTTTTCCTTTCATTCTTCCACCTGCAGCTTAAATGCGCTATTTCATTCCTTACTGTCAAGTCATTATCCACATTACTTTCAGCCACTTCTTTCAGGTTCTCATTTCACTAACCTTGACTACTTGCACATTTTCCGGAACACTTTTGCCATTTTCTTCACATTATTAATATTCATCACTTCATTTTTCTGCTTTCCACATGACTCACATTTCTTGCACTCACACACAAAACATTTATGACACTCTCTCTCTCTCTCTGCTCTCACTTTCAGTTAATTATACCTTAGCAGCTGTATAAATTCCACTTCTATCTTGCCATGCCCCTTTCCATAATCTATTCACTCTTGTAAATAAATACATAGAATATACAATGCATTGTATAAAAATCCCTCATACTAACCTTGGCTGCCATTTTTCCTTGTATGCATCGGTACTTTCCTTGTACCAAGTACACATGATGCTCCATCATAGTGTACTTGTATTCTTGGTGATTGGAATGTAAGTTAATGATTTGTACAAGTGGGTGGTTGATTGATAGGTATCAGAAAGTAATGTACAGTTGGAGTATGGTGGGGGGGGGGGGGGGTGGGGGGGGGGGGGGGTGGGGGGGGGGGGGGGTGGGGGGGGGGGGGGGTGGGGGGGGGGGGGGGTGGGGGGGGGGGGGGGTGGGGGGGGGGGGGGGTGGGGGGGGGGGGGGGTGGGGGGGGGGGGGGGTGGGGGGGGGGGGGGGTGGGGGGGGGGGGGGGTGGGGGGGGGGGGGGGTGGGGGGGGGGGGGGGTGGGGGGGGGGGGGGGTGGGGGGGGGGGGGGGTGGGGGGGGGGGGGGGTGGGGGGGGGGGGGGGTGGGGGGGGGGGGGGGTGGGGGGGGGGGGGGGTGGGGGGGGGGGGGGGTGGGGGGGGGGGGGGGTGGGGGGGGGGGGGGGTGGGGGGGGGGGGGGGTGGGGGGGGGGGGGGGTGGGGGGGGGGGGGGGTGGGGGGGGGGGGGGGTGGGGGGGGGGGGGGGTGGGGGGGGGGGGGGGTGGGGGGGGGGGGGGGTGGGGGGGGGGGGGGGTGGGGGGGGGGGGGGGTACTTCACCGTGTTTTCTTGTTTGAATTAAATGTTGTCTTCAATTTTGTCAATGAGTCTCCAATGTCTGTTTCTTGTTTTCAAACTCTCAATTTTTCTTCAGTATTTGTATATCTGATTCCACAGTTCACCTCTGAAAAGCAGCTCTGCTTTGCTTGATTTTAAAACTTTCTTACAGACTTTTTCTTTTCAATATGACATTCAATTTTATCCTGCTCAAAACTAGTCCAGTGTGAAGATAATCACAGTAGTTCAGGATATTTCTTATTTCTTGAATTAATTGTGTCATCATGAATTTGTGCAAATCTTTTTGCTGGAATATATATTGGTAATAATTATTCACATCCTAAATAGATTTCCCAAACCATTTCTGTACATTTGGTACTTAATCCTTATGTTCTCTTAAGTTCTCCAATAAAGATCAACATTTCCTTTTTCTTTGTGACAGATGCCTTCTCTAATGATGGAGTGTTGGTCGCTTGGTGTCGCACGGATTAGATCGTCGGCTTGTCGAGAGCTCCTGGAAAGATCAGTATTATTTTGTGTTAACATTAGATATTTTACCAGAATTTTAAGTAGTATTGTTTGCTTTTTGATTCTTGGTGTGTCTGTGAAATTTTTGCGTGTTTTCTGTTATTTTAATTATTATTTTTAAGAAAAGATAGCGTACACATGGCACCGATAAAGAAAAAAATGGCGGCCAGGTCGCCATGCTTGCTTAAGAGTTTTGATGTAAAAGAATTTATGCAATGTGCTGTCTGTGAGATGTATGCCTTGCGAAGAGCGGTAGGAGTCTGGTTAGAAAGTGATAGTGGAGTTAATATGTGTAGAAAGTGTAAAGAGAATGAGGACTTCAAGCGTGTTTCGTGTATCGAGACTGATATTGTTAACGGTAGTCAGAATGTAGAAAATGGCGGTGTACCTAGAGAATTGCGTGGTAGTGCCAGATATGTGTGAGAGCGTCGCTGAAAGTGTAAATGAAGGTAGAAACACCGAAGGAATGGATGATTTGATCGATAATGAAAATGGTGAGATAAATGCGAGTAGCGAAATTGCCCGTTTACATGGCGCGATACACAGAGCCAAACGACAACTGGAGCGTATGCAAAAATGTGTGTTGAACGTGCCGACAAATAACCGGCGGAAGTCTGTGACGGCAAAAAATAGAATGTACGTAAACGTCAATAAAATGAAGGAGCGAGTGCTGTATGGGGATTCGCTATTAAGAGGCGTAATAATTGAGAGTTTAACGAAGTCATACCAGCCGGGTGCGAACATAAAGGACGTCAGCGAATCTATTCGACTGCAAAAACAGAGGGTGAAAGAGATGATAATAGTGGCAGGAACGAATGATTTGAAAGAGGACAAAATGGAAATGATAGAGGATGTGAGGGAGTTGTTTGAGGTAGCAAAAGAGAAGAGTGAGAGAGTTAGGATGGTGAGTATCTTACCGCGGTATGACAGCGAAGTGTTTAGAAGGAGGGCCATAATTGCCAATGACTTTATGCGTGGGTTATGCATGGAGAGTGGTGTGGAATTTGTGGATGTGTGGAATGAGTTCGATGGGCGAAAGGACTTATATAAGATGGATGGGTTACATTTGAATGGAGTTGGTGTACGGAGACTTGAAAGAGTGTTGATGAATGATGTGGAAGTGGATGTACAGACTCAGGGAAACTAGATTTATTAAGAGGGGGGGGAGTAGATATGCAGACTTTAGGGGGGGCAGTTAAGTGTATGAATGAGTATATTACGCCCGGGCGAGTACGACGGACAACAAATCAGAATGGGATAATTAGTATAAGGAATCAAAGTAGGGATGGGACAAATGGGCTTCTGCGATTCATGTACACTAATGCCAGGAGTATTAGGAACAAGAAGGAAGAGTTTTTGGCCATGGTTGGCACTTCCAGGCCACAGGTTGTCGGTATTAGTGAAACATGGCTGACAGAGGATGATAAAGCTAGTGGGATTGAATGCGATGGGTATAGCGTGTTCAGGAGTGACAGGGTGAATAAAAAGGGGGGAGGAGTGTTATTGATGATAGCTGATGAGCTTCAGCCAAGGAGTATAGAATTTGAACTGCAGGATGGGGAAAAAAGCACATTTGAGGCTGTTTGGTGTGAGATACAATCTAGCAGAACAAAATATACAATTGGGTGCTGCTATAGACCGGGTGATGGAGTGGATGGTGGGAATAGTATGCATAAGCAAATAGAAGAAATGAATGGAAGGAGGGTAATTATTATGGGTGATTTCAATTATGGTAACATTGACTGGAAAGAGGAGAGGGCACATGGGAGGAAGGAATTGGATTTTATGCAGTTATTAAGGGACAACTATCTACGGCAACATGTATTGGAAAATACCAGGGGGCAGAGAGTGCTGGACCTAGTAATTGCAACTGAGAATGTAGCTGTAACGAACATGACCATGTTGCCACCAATTGGTGAGAGTGACCATAAGGTCATGACTTGGGAGGTGGCTAAAGGAGTCGAATTTACAATTAAGACAGGGTATATGTGGAATTACCGGGCTGGTAAGTATGACAAGCTTAGGTGTGTGCTTGGCTCAATGCCATGGCATGTAAAACTGCAAGGGCTGGATGTTGATGGTGCATGGGAGGTGGTTAAGAACTGTTTGCAGGAGGCAATGGTTGACTGTATACCAAGAGTCCGAATAATAAATCAGGTAGGGGTTAAATGGATGAATAACACTATTAAGCTTGAGCTGCAAAAAAAGAAACAATTGTGGAGGGAATTTAAGGAGAAGGGTGACCATCAGGTGCATGAACAGTATAAAGCTCAGGCCAGGATGGTAACAAGGGTGGTAAGAAAAGCAAAAGCAGATTACGAAAGGAAATTGGCCATGCAGGCTAAAGAGAATCCCAAACAGTTTTTTCAATATGTTGCAAGTAAAAGGAAAAATGCTCATGGTAGAATGATCTTAAAAAATGCTGAGGGTAGGGAGGTAACTGAATCAGTCGATGTTGTGGAATTACTGAGCGAGCACTTTGCAAGAGTATATCATCCAGGTGGTGGCTTTGCGGAAATGGAGGAACCAACAGCTTATACTGGAATTGTGATGAATGAGGTAGAGGTAACTAGTCTATTACAGAACCTCAATGTCAATACATCTGTGGGATTGGATGGTATACCAGCTCGTGTCGTACGTGAAGCGGCCAAAGAATTGTCAGTGCCCTTGACCATTATGTTTAATTTGAGCCTCAGGACTGGGTCAGTCCCAAGGGGGTGGAAAGAGGGGAAAATAGTTCCACTGCACAAAGGTGGTTCCAAGGCTGCTGTTGAAAATTACCGGCCAATCAGCATAACAGGAATCATTATCAAGGTCTTAGAGAAAATAGTCAAGAGGAAAATACAAGATTGGATAGAAGAAAATGGGATACTGTATCGGGGACAGCATGGTTTTGTGAAGGGTAGGTCATGCCTCAGTAACTTGCTCACGTATTATAACACAGTGACGGCTGAACTGGATAAGGGTAATGGGTTTACAGTGATTCTGCTGGACCTTGCTAAGGCCTTTGACAGGATACCACATGGAATTCTAATCAGTAAATTGCAGCATATGGGAATGGACATAGGGTTGGTGAGATGGATAGGAGGGTGGTTGACGGAGAGATATCAGAGAGTGGTTTACTCAGGAGTAGAGTCCACTAGACGGCCTGTGACTAGTGGTGTACCACAAGGATCTGTTCTTGGACCACTGCTGTTTAATTTGTTCATAAATGATATAGGAAAGGATCTGAGAGGAACAGTTCATTTGTTTGCGGATGATGCGAAGTTGGGTAGGGCAATAGTGAATGCAGATGACGTCAAAATTTTGCAGGATGATTTGGATAGATTGGAGGTCTGGGCTAGGGAGAATGGATGTCAATTTAATGTGGCAAAATGTAAGGTTATGCATTTTGGGGTGAAAAGATGGGAGGCAGTTTACTGCATTGGTGGAACCGTGCTCCAGGAAATTGATGAGGCACGAGATTTAGGAGTGTTGGTGGATAAGGAATTGAAATTTAGGGGACACATTGCAAAAGTGGCCAAATCAGCTCATCAAATCACTTGGTTGCTGAAGAATACGTTGACAAGCAGAGACAAGCAGGTTATTGTTCCTCTGTATCGAGCCTTGATAAGACCTCATCTCGACTACTGTGCTCAGATTTGGTCACCTAGGTTTCTTCTTGATGGGGAGGAGGTGGAGAGGATCCAGAGGCGAGTGACCAAGATGATAGCAGGTCTGTGGAATGAACCGTATGAGAACAGGTTGAGGATTTGTGGGTTGCAAAAATTGGTTGATAGGCGGAGGAGGGGAGATATGATTGAGACATTCAAATTACTGAAGGGTTTGTATAAAATTAATTCAGAAGATATTTTTGAGAACAGGGCTGGTTGTGGGAGGACTAGGGGACATCCATGGAAACTGGGCAAAAGTGTGGTTAGTAAAGGTGTTAGAGCTGGGTTCTTTACTTTTAGAGTAGTGAATGAGTGGAATGCGCTCCCTGAGTCTGTGGTGGATGCTGTGACAGTGAATGAGTTTAAGGCGAGGTATGATAGATACTGTATGAATGTCGAATAGTTGTGATGAAAATGATTTGGGGCCTCCCTCGATGAGTCTAATGACTCCCTGGAGTTGCCCGTAATAATAATAATAATAAATAATAATAATAATAATAATAATAATAATAATAATGACTCGAAAATTCCTCCACTTGTTTAGTAGGGCTCCCTCTGGAACCATAGGCACAAATAAGTCTCATTTTCCAATTCCCATTTTGATATTGTCTAGATCACTCTGCTTGATACTGCATGCTAGTCAAGAAGCTGATGCTTGTGTGATTTGAATGGAGATGATTTAGTATTGAATGCAATAGTTACTCCTTCCATTACCTGAATAATATCATGAAATAGTTATCGAGATGAATCTCACAGAGAATTTCTCTGTAATTTTCAATTAAGACTTCCATTTTCACTTCCATCATCGAAATATTAACCTACCAACAAAGTCTTCTGCATTATGCTGTGTAGCCACTGTAAAACTTTTATACTTCCAACCTGAAGCATTTCTGATAGAATATCAAATACTTCAGATTTACTGAGTGCTTTTTGTTAATTAATAATTAACAGTATATAGAGATGACTGTTTATAATTATTTATATTAATTGAGTGAATATGAGAAAATTTTCAAATGAGCCAGCAAATGAGATGGCATGGCAAGTAGTGATGCATGCACAATGGAATATGAGCAAGAATGAAGGCATTAGAATGTAGGATGGCAATAATGGTGTTAGCAAGGATGACATTAAAGAAAGAAAAAAAAAAGACTGCAGCACAATGTCAGGAATGTCAAGGCTAAATGAGTACTGCCCCATAGGAGTTGGAGAGACAAGAAGAACACTTTAGCAAACAACAGGAATAAAACAAGTGAACAAGGAAGTTTCAAGAAAGAAGAAATAGAAAAGAAAAAAAAATTATAATTTGTGGCAATTCCATGATCAGAAGTGTGTCTCATGAATAAGCAACAAAAGTGTGCTTTCCAAGAGCAAAGATTTATGATCAAGGCAATATGTAAGCAGAACAAATGGATGATATGACTCTGTTAGAACAAATGATCTGAAAGAATATAAATATGGTATGAGAGAAGACATGAAAAGTTGTTAAGTGAGGCGCAAAAAAAAAAAAAAAAAAAAAGAGAGAGAGAGAGCAAAAGAGAAAAAGTCAAGCTTATTATGAGTTTTTTGCCACAGCATGATAGGAGTAAGCTGGATCAGAAAGCAATGATTGCAAATGATTCAGTGAGAAAGTAGGCTGGGTAGGACAAATAGTGCATACTATGCTAATGTATGGATAATTTTGATAGTTGAAAGGATCTGTTCTTGTAAGATGGGTTACACTTGAATTACTCTGATTTGTCAGAACAATTCAAGTTATAAATTTAGTTTAATCCTTTATCCAAGTATGAGCAAACAAAGTTTGTGCCTGAAAATATCTTCAGAACTGGGGTTAAGGCAGTACAATACTGGGCAAATCGTAGCAAAGGTGGATCAACAAATGATGTAATAATTTGTTCAAGCATGTGCTTGGACAAATTTTTGTTCACTGAAAGAGGAAATGGCATAGTCAGGGAAACTAGATGTGTCTGAGTGGCATTAAATTAAGAGGATGAAACTGAATATAATGACATAGAGAATGAAAGAGAGAAAAGAACAATATGCTAGGGATGGTTTCTGTAAATGGTAAACTAGTTTTGTGTCAAAAAAGAAAAGTGAAACTATGTAAATATGGTAAGGAATTTGGTTCAAGATCAACTCCTGTTTCCTATTTAAAATGACCATTTCTTAATAGAGTTTGCTAAACATTCATCTGCAAAGCAGCCAGCAGTCATGCAGATGAATAAAGTGAATATGCCTTGTCTTTATTCATCTGCTATGCAGATAAATAAAGACAAGGTGTTCTTAGCAATGGTAGATGTAGTGAGACTACAATCTATAAGTTTCACAGCAGTAGTGAGACTACAACTGTGAGATTTGGCATACAGAGAAGGCTATCGTTAAAAAGAATAGAATGTGATGAGTTCAGTTTATTCAAGGGAGGATAAACAAAATAAAAAAAGAGTGAAGTATCACTAATGACTTCAGAGGAATTATATCAAAAAAGTAGAAACCTCAGTTGTGGTGGTGGTATGAGTAATGCAGACAATAGTCTGAGGCTGTCTGGTGTCAAATAGAGGATAACATAATAAAATACACAATTGGGTACTGCCACAGAACAGATTCATATGAGGAAGAATGTGATCTGCATGGAGAGATAAATCATATGGAATCCAAAGAGACTATAATTATTGAAAATTTCGACTATGGAATACACACTGGAAGCATACAAAATGAGGAAAAGAGAATTTATAGAGTAACTCAAGGATAAGCAGCACGTGATGGAAGGGATGCATGGTACATGAACACTGGATCTAGTAATAATATCTGAGAATCTGTCTATAAATGAGATGACACTTAATAATAATGATAATACATGCAAGAGCTTTGACTAAGGATCACATGTGGAACAATAGACAGGTGATTATAATAAACTGAAAAGGCAGCCTGAGACAGTCTCTTGGAATGAAAAAATGTATGTAGAACAGGGCTGTCCAACCTTAAGTAATCCGAGGGCCGCATTAAAAAAAATTATCCAAAGGCCACATCCATAATAATAAATACAGTACATATATTAAATTACTTGGAGAGTCCTACTATTAGTTAGATTTAGCAAGAACTTTGAAAATTTCATAAGTAAGAAAAGTCATGGTGCTTATAAAAGATTTTATTGAAACAATAATTGTTTAGCAAGAGTTCTGAGGTAGTTCGATTTCATTTACTGAAGTACCTATATATTTTGATGCTTGTAGTTGCCAATCACAGTAAATTTGAAAGAGAATTATTTGTCAATGAACATCTGTACTTTGATTTAATGAATTTCATCATTGAAAAAGTGCTTGTGCAAAGATATGCTCCTGAGCACTGAGCACATCTTGAGTCCAAAAGTTCCTCAATTTCAGGTACCTCTCTACTGGTAGTAATTTTAAAAAAATATCTTCCTTTTTCACTTCTGTTAGTATAAAAAGGGTATGATTGGGTACACGGTGATGTAAAAACACCAAATAAAATTACCAACATCAAGATTATCGATTAGTGATAGAATTAAAATATCTAATACACATTTGATTCAAATTGTTATTTTATTTTTTTTCGCTCGTGAAAATCAAAGCCCACAGGCAGGCCACATCCAGCCCAAGCAGTGTTTTGGACAGCCCTGATATAGAAGAATAATCAACAGTGAATTATTATTATTATTATTATGTGATACCTCCAAGGAGTTCAAAGACTCATTGTGGGAGGGCAAACACTACTCCAGTATACACAACTCACCATATTTCCTACTTAATCCTCCAACAACACAAATTCCATCAACACACACCATCTGCTGCCTGTCACCACCAACAGTATTTTTTTGTCTGTAAACTGTATATGTTCTCCTGGCACTTTGCTCTATGCAGGATGAAAAATCCAAGTTTCCATGAGGGAAAAAAAACTCTGCTACATCCATATGAGATCAGCTAACTCACTTTCAATTGAAAAGCCCATATAAAAATTTCTCTCATCATGACGAGAATTAAACTTAGATCTTTTTCAATTGAAGGGCACAATGTCCTATTAGAATAACAATAATGACTGTTATTCTAATTATGCAATACCTGATTGAATCCCCAGAATTAGGAGAATTAATTGTGTGGGATTTGAATGAATAGCACTTTAAAGCAACAGCTGCACACAAAAAAGAGAGATTGCTGTAGATCTGATATTATAAGAAGAGTGATGACAAGTCTCAGGAGCATGCATGCTAGTAATTGACATCTACAGTGGGGAAGGTGAAATCAGGTTATGAAAAGAAGTTAACTGAATAGACAAAGGAAATCCAAGAGAGAATTTTATCACTATGCAGAAAGCAAGGGAAAAATGATCATGGAAAAATTACCTTAGTGAATGCAGATATAGCAAACTATCAGATGTGCAAGAAACAGCTGAGATTATTCAGTTGAATAAGGCACTATTCCAGGCAGACCCACTAGCTCTTTGGATGCTGAGAGAGAAAAACAAAAGAATAGAGATAAATGAGTTACATTAAAGCTATTACAAGAACAACTTGGATACAGCAGTTGGATTGGATAAGACATTGACATGGGGGCTAAAGAAATGTGCAAAACAGTAATGCCTCTTGTTGTTCAACTTGGGTCTCAACTCAGTAAATGCATGATTCCAAATCATGTATGTACTGAGAAAGGAGAGCAAGATAATTCCATTATGAAAGGATGGAGCTAGAAATAATGCCATTATGAAAGGATGGAACTAGAAACAAATTACAAATTAATTAGTATCTCTGAAAGAGAAGATGTGAGGGAAACATATAGGTTGCTAAAGAAATTTTTCAATAAATGACTGGACAGACAAAAACAAGCAAAGGCCCCTTGGAAGATGTGGTTAATAATGGTGTGAGGACCAGATTTTTTATAAGGAGAGCAGTGAATGAGCAAAATGGGTTGCAAGAAGTGGCTGCAAGTGCTCTATCAGTGAATGAGTTTAAGAAAAGGTATGATAGGCACTCTAGTTATCATTGCCCTCCTAAGATTAGTCATCTGACACTGTGGAGAGACTGTGTAGTGGTAATAATAATAACAACTGATCGAAACTGAATGAAAAATGAGAAATTTAAACAGCCTTTTGTGTACTACTTAAGTTAATGATGTGGTGCTTTTAAGGAAATATAAAATATGAACGATATCTTGGCAATCGATTATAACTGATGCTGAGGACAAAAACAAAGAATATTTTACATATCAGATATGTTCCTAAAAAAGGTGTGTTCTCAGAAAACTTCCCTATACATATATATATATATATATACTGCCAGTAATTATGATCTTACCTCTCCTTCTGATATTAAATTGTCTAGAGCCTGTTGTACAACACGTTCAAATACTTTTTTCTCTTGTTCTGGAGGAATAAGATCATGCATAAGTACTAATTCACTCTGAAAAAAAAAAATAATAAATAAACAATAATTATAAAATTAACAGCCATCATGTGATTGTGAATATTACACACTTTCATTACATTAACTCTAGAAAGTCACATGGTATCTGATTAACAGGGTGATCAACCAGCTATATTAACCATCCATTATAGTAAAAGTTAATCAGAACTAATCAGTGCAATAAACACACTGATTAGTTCTGATTAACTAATCAGTGTGTTTGTGTGTGTGTGTGTGTGTGTGTGTGTGTGTGTGTGTGTGTACACAGAAGGTCTACTGAATGCATCTTATAAGGTGCATTCTGCAGACCTACCGGAACACGGGTTTCATTTTCTGTAACCCCCAAATCTCTATTTGGGGGTTACAGAAAATGGTCGATAGGTAAAATACAGATATAATAATTGAGACATACAAAATAATGAATGTTTTTTACAGCATTGATACAGAGGAAATTTTTCAGAATAGGTCTGTTGTGGGAAAACTAGGAGTCATTCTTGGAAATTGAGAAATACTCTAGTTAACAAGGATGTGAAGACCAAGTTTTTTGCTTGGGGAGTAGTGAATGAATGGAGTAGGTTACCAGAGTCAGTTGCGGGTGCCATGACCATACCATTTGCATGAATGAGTTCAAAGCGAAATATGATGGATATTGTACGTATACTGGTAGGGCTTGGCATAATGTTCAGGACATCTCTCAGTGAGTCTATTGACTCGATAGAGTTGCCTATGTGATAAAAATAATAATACTTTCCTCTGAAATGCAATAAGTTTTCTATTATCTCACTCTGTCACTCATCATGTCTCACAACCACAGGTTAAGATTGGGAGTAATTTTACTATTTATAATAATATTAATCAAGAACTCATTGAAGGCAGCAATACCATTTGCATCAGCTGTCATACCTGTTCTTGAATTAATTTACGCTACTTGCACACATAACATTCAATGGTAATCCATTCCAATCTTGCATCTCTATGAGAGAAAAATCTAGCCCTCATTCTCTTTTTGACAGCATTCATTTTCAATTTCCAAGGAAATTGAAAATGTCCTCACAGCCTTTCCCCACCCTCCATAAAATAAAAAATTCCATTTACTGAAATTCTGCATAACCTTTACAGAAGTTTGTAACTCTCAATCATATCACCTTCTTCTCCTGTTTGCTAGTGTTTGGCAGCCTATAAATTCTCAATCTATCTTAATAATCAGTATTCCACAATCCTGATATGATTTTTAACCCTTCCCTTTGCACTCTCTCCACTGTATCAGAATCACCATGGAAACCAGGCGACAGATCTGAGTGCAATAGTCCAAGTGAGGTCTTATCAAGGCTTTGTAAAGAGGCAAAATGACTTTCTTATCTTTACATGCCAAGGCTCGTTTCAGCATTGCAATCATTCTGTTAATTGTGTTTACAATTTTTGCTATATGACCCTTGAACTTCAACTTCATGTCTACTAAAATTCCAAGATACCTAGCCTGATCAGTTTCTTCAACATAATCCTGCCAATATAACATGACATTGGATATTTAATCACAAAGTGTGATTAAATATCCAATTTAATTTATTACACTTTACACATTACATTTATTAAAATTGAACTGACATCCATTTTCACATGGCCACAATTCCAGCCTATTAAAAATCATTCTGCAAGTACTCCATATCAGCACTATTCCTGATTACCCCACCTATCTTTACATCATCAGCAAATAGCTGTATGTCATTTGTCAAGTCCTTCTCAATGTCATTAATGTACAGATTAAATAACAATAGTTCAAGGACTGATCCTTGAGGTACACCACTGGTTACTTTAAATCTTACAGATTCACACTCCCCATACACAACTTTTTGATATCTGTCGGTCAGCCATCTTCTTATCCATGCCACAATCCACAATCAAATCTCATATTCTAAAATTTATGCAACAGGTCTTCCATGCTGTATTCTGTCAAAAGCCTTAGCAAAAGTATCATGGTGTATCCATTTCCATTGTCTATTTCAATGGTAACATTATTAGAGAATTGGAGCGAGTTGCTAAAACATGACCTTCCCATGCTCTTCATTGCAAAGTAGAAATTCTCTGTCAACCCATTTCTGAATGCGAGTCATAACCAACTTTTCCAAAATCTTCACAACCATTCCTGTGATACTGATTGGTCGATACTTGTATGTATCAGTTTATCGATCTTTGAGCAATGGAATTACTATACATTCTTTTCACTCTTTTGGAATCTTCCCTGTTCTGAAATTCAAATTATACAACCTGGTCAAAGGAATAACCAGTTCAATTGAACACTCGTTTAATATCCATGCTGATATCTCATTGGTTCCTATTGCAGAATTCTTATTCAGTTTGTGCAACAGCTCTAGTACTTCCTTCTCATACATGAGTTTCCTCATACGGTGAAGAGGTAGTGGTGAGCACAATGTTGCATATACCAAGTCAACAGCTTTTAGCAAAATGTTCGAACAATCACTTCTGCATCATTCATTCACAATACCATCTTCATTCAGTAAAGTTATTCTTTCAAATTCATCCTTTTAGTATAGCATAATGATAGAATTCTTTTGGGTTGTCTTTAACTTACAGAGCCAGTTTCTTTTCATACTCAGACTTAGCTTTCTGTACAACACTTGTGACCCTTCTGGCCTGCTACTTATAATTATCATAACTGACATCATCCTTAGGCACATGGTATTCCTTCCACATCATCTTTTTCTTATCAATCTCTCTCTTAATTAGATTATGCATCCATTTCACTCCTATTCCATTTATTCTTTGAACTCTAGGGACACATTCTGATATCACATCATTTAAGTGTTTTTGAAACACTTCCCACATACTGTTGATATCCTTACCATCCAACAACTAATACCATGGCATGGAGCCAAGCATACTCCTCAGGTGGTCATAATTTCCTGCTTTGTAGTTCAGCATGTAACCTTTTCTGAATGGAACATTCATAAAATTAGTCACTTCCCAAGTAAGTAGCGCATGATCACTGTCACCAACCAGAAGCACAGATTTGGTCACCTGGTTTTCAAAAGGACCAAGAGATGTTAGAAAGGGTCCAGAGGCAACTGACTAAGGTAGTTTCAGATATCTTGAATGTTGAATATGAGGAAAGGTTGAGAAGATGTAATTTACAGTCTAGTGGAAGGGGGGGGGATAGAGATGTACAAGTTGGTAAGGGGTTGTTATAGGATCAACGTCGAAGAGGTTTTCATAAAATGGTGAGAGATGTCACACCCTCCTCATACAGCTTACAGGTCATCTCTGAAATCTGTATAAGGAGGGTGTGAGCAAGGGAGTAAGAAGCAGGTTTTTTGCATGGAAAGTTGTGAATGCACTGCATGAGAGTATTGGTGTCTGCAGAGAATTTGAATGTATTTAAGGCATGGTATGATGAGCTGTGTGTATGACAAAGAGACCTCCAACAATGAGTCTCTGCCTTCATGTGGGTCTTGGGATGATGATGATGATAATAATAATGTTTTCTTTTCTCACTGCTGACTTACAACTTAGTATAGATATTATACTTAAGTAAACAGGGCATTGTATGTAAACAGGACATTACTGTTGTGTATAATGTCCCATTTATATATGAACAGAAGAACTATATGTTCTGTTCATATAGCTGTAATGTTTTGAATAGCTTCGTTCTTTTTGCATCTTATCTCATGCTTTTTTTCAAATCTACAATCTGGTCTAGACAACCCCCTATTGACCTGAAACCCCCACATTTCTCTTCCACACTTTCTCTTGGTCTCTTTTCAAGCATGCTTGCATAAATCTTACCTTGAACACACTGTATGAAATTCCTTTGTAATTCTTATATGCAGTTTTATTACCTTTTTTAGAGATAGGCAATATGATAGTTTGATTCTGATCATCTGGAATACAAACCTTCTGAACCTTGTAATTATGAAGTGCAACCACTGTAAAAGTTTAATGTCTCAAAAACTGAAAATCAGTGTTGAGGACTAGGAAATGAAAACTACTATAAACAGACATAAGATAATACAATAAGCTACCATTTATCCAAGCTTCAAAACAATGATCCTTCGATTGTCTGACACTTGCATGTCAACTGAATTCTGGTGCAGAACAATGCAATTTTTCTTCACTTATCTGACCATTTATTAGAACATCAAACTGGCTTCCAGTTGTGGTCAGATAAACAGCAAATTCCTGCACACATTATTTCTGTGTAACTTCATAACATTATTATAAAGAAGCTGAGTATTAAATACATTATTCTTTATGCAAAAGGAAACTTAAATGTAAGTTTCCTTTTGCATAAAGAAGAGCCGATTGCTTGCTCTCCTTTTGCATAAAGGAGAGCAATCGGCCTCCTGCAATGAATCTTCAGACTCTATGGAGACTTGGAAGTAATACTAATAATACAATAAGCTACCATTTATTAATACTAACAAATGCAAACACATAAATTTCAAAATAAAAACAAAATTATCATATAACAAAACTAATAACTTCAAACTTATTTATAAAATTTATACTTAATATTTATAATACTGTAAAAAATGAACATAATAAATAAATCAGATTATGTGAGACTACAAGAATAATCCTAATATTCTGATAGGAAGTTCATCCTATCTGCATAGTCTATGATGCCTGTCAATTGTATTCTTTGTTTGTTTTGTGAAAAGAAAACCATGAGTTTCTAGAAGGAAAATTTTTACCACCACAGTATAAGACTGGTTCACTCACCGTCAGCAGAAAATAACTTAAAAAGTCCTCAAAGGTTCTTTACATCCTGGATGTGAAATATCAAGCCAAAGAGTTCAATACTATTAACCCAACTCCAAAGGTTCTATATTACTGTTTTAATAATAATAAGAAGAATTTTATGCTTAACTAAAATAATACATCTGATGTTATATTATAAAAACCAGATAAATTCTGAGGTGGGGATCTAAAAATTGAAAATAACTTACACAGTTTATAAGCATAAAATTTTCTCTAAAAATGGCTGCAAGACTTTTTACCCTGCTGTTTAAGTCCCCAGGAAGAACTTTTGTTTTGTTTTGTTTTTCAGTTATTCTTTCTAATGACTAGAAGAATTCTACTTTTATCCTACTGTTGCTCTTAGTTACACATCACAGACACAAGCAAGTTATATTGTGCTATTTTTCCTTTTGAAATGTGTCAACATCATGCTTATAAAAGTGACACTAATTCAAGAAATCCATTTTGCTGCTGATGTGTTTGTAACAGTCTTATTTTATCATGATGATGACTCTGGGCCAGTATGAAATATTCAAATAATTTAATTAGTTCTTTCTGCAAAACCACATGATGAAACTATTTGCAGGGTGAAGGTCATGTTTACTGCTAAATGCTATCATTATTATTATTACAAAGAAATCCCCATAGTGTTGGAAGACTCAACGGAAGCTCAGCCTACAATGACCATTATCTACACATAGCAACCATCTTTATCTTAAACTCATTCACTGAAAATACACTCACAACGACTTCTGGCAATTCATTCCACTCATTGACCACTTTCCAAGCAATAAATCCAGTCTTCATGTCCTTTTTAACAATTCTTACACAACTTTCTTGATTATTCCTTGTTACATTCTGCGTTGATATTTAAAAAATTTCTTCTGTGTCAAACCTAAACTGAACTACTTTCTTGTTCTCTTTCCTCCATTTTTAAGGGTTTTTTTTTTTCCATTAATTTTTAAACAGCTGGCAGAAGACTGTAGAGATAATAAAAACAATACCAAAAGAAGACATACTAATTATTGAAGGAGACTGGAATGCTAAAGTTAGAATAGAAAATGATGGTTGGGAAAGCGGCATAGGAAAATATGGTTTTGGAGAAAGAAATGAACGAAATGAAAAAATGTTAGAATTTGTGAACACAAGATTCCAGCAAAAGGAGTGTAGAAAATGGACATGGTGATCAAACGATGGGAAAACCAAGAATATGATCGACATGGTTATGATTAAAAGAAGATGGATAACATCAGTACAGCAGTATTAAACTTTTCAAGGAGCAGATATAGATTCAGGTCATAGTTCAGTGATTGCAAACATCAAGTTGAAATTAAAAAGAAAATATAAATCCCATCATCAGAAACAAAGAGATACAGCAAGAATAAACGAAGCAGAAATAGGAAGAAAGTACAGAAGAGTGTTAGAGGAGAAACTAAGAAGTATGGAAAAAGAAAACTTAGATTTGAAAAATTCATATCTAAGAGTGAAAGGAATAATGAAGGTGATAGAAGATGCAGTTGAAGAAACAGTACCAGAAGAAGAGAAGATCAAGAAGAAGTGGATTAGGCAGGAAACATGTAGTTAGTACAAGAGAAGAGAATGTTGAGGATAAGAAGGGATATATCAGAACAAATAGAGGAGCAATATAGAAGAAAGTGTAATGAGATGAAAAAAGCAGTCAGAATGGATAAGATGAAATGGTTAGAAGCTCAATGCAGTAATACAGAACAGCATTATGGAGAGCACAAAACTAGGGAGGAGTAAAAAATGATTATAACCATTAATAGAAGGTGGCAACCCAAACAGATCACAATTAGAGATGAAAAAGGCAAAGCATTTGATGAATACAGATAAAACTGTACAGCACTGGACAAGATACCATAGTGAGCTATATGAAGAAAAACTAGATTTAGATGGAGTTGGGAAACTAACTGAAGAATTGAAGTAGATATCACCACCAGGTAATGAGTATGACATGGACATTTTAAGAGGAGAGATAGAAAAAGCAATAGGATGATAAAAGAGTCCTGGTAATGATAACATCACTGGAGAAATGATTAAATATAGTGGCGAAAGTGCGGTTACAGAAATGCACCACATAATATGGTATGGAAGGAAGGGAAAATGGCAGAGTAGTGGATGAAATTGATATTAGTGACATTATACAAGAAAGGAAATAAGCCTGGATGTAAAAATTATAGAACACTGTTTTGAAAAGTCACCTTAGTAAGGTTATGATGATGATATTGACAGAAAGATTGAGAACACAATTGGGATGAGCAAGCGGGATTTAGGAAAGATAGAAGTACAATTCAACAAATTTTGACAATGCAGTTAATAGCAGAGAAAGCTAGAAGAAAAAACAAAAACACATATACTTGCTTTGTTGATTTTCAGAAGGTATTACAGCATCGACCAGAAAGTGACATTAGCAGTGCTAGAATCCTATGGAATTGACAGATAAACTAATAGCCATATTAAAATATGTTTATAAGAATGCAATGGCAGAAATTAGAATAGGTGAGGATTTGGGAAAATAGTTTAAACAAGCAGAGGTACTTGAAAGAGGTGGGGACCTAATATCACCAAGTATTTTCATTGGAGAAGACAAAAGAGTTCTCTTTCATCTTCTTCAAGAACTACAAAAAACACTGAAACAGTTAAATGAGGAAGGGAAGAGATTCGGCCCTGTTATGAACTTGGAAAAAACAAAGACAATGGTATTTGGTGAGAATAATGAGAATAATATGAAACAAAAGATACCAATGGATGGAATTGATATAGAAAATGTAGAACGATTCACATATTTGGGAAGTTAAATGACATAAGACTTGGACTGTTAAAAAGAAATAAAGAACAGAATTGTAAAGGAAAGAACAAATCTGAAGGCCATGGATATCATCTGGAAAAGTAAAGCGATCAGCCTGCAAATGAAATTAAAAGTACTAGAAACATGCATCTTTAGCATGTGCTGTATGGATCTGAAATGTGGGTAATAAATAAGGAACCAAGAAAAAGAATTTTTATATCCTCGCCAACAACTTCATCAATGATTCTCTACATCCCTGGCTGAATCAATGTGCTTTTTTACAGATTTTGCCAATGGGACTACAAAATTTAGTTCTTATTTTTAAACTCACTTTTTCTCCAATAATACCTGTATTTAAACTCATCCTATGCAAATGCAAACAAAATATTCTGGCAGACTATCTGCCGCCTTTGAGGGAGGAAATCGTGCACAGCAAGGGCAATTAAGGCCTCTGATGGTGCACTTTTAACAACCGAGAAGGATATCCTCCACAGATGGAGGGAATACTTTGAGAGCCTTCTTAACCCGGGTGGCTCAGCAGTTGTGGACATCCAAGAAGTGCAGATCGGGGCTATGACTAGTCTCACAGCAGAAGAGGTCCATTTAGCAATAAAATCGGGCAAGGCTGCTGGCGATGATGAAATTCGGCCCGAAATGCTAAAAGCCTTAAATCGAGACGGCGTTCTCTGGCTGACTCGAGTGTGCTTGGATATCTGGGCGAGCACGACAGCAATGGCAGACAGGCATAATAATACCAGTCTTTAAGAAGGGAGACCAGAAGGATTGCAGTAACTATCGTGGCATCTCTCTGCTCAGCCTGCCTGGGAAAGTGTATGCTAAGTGCTTGGAAAGACGGTGCAGGAGCATAGTTGAGTCAAAGTTCCAGGAAGAACAATGTGGCTTTCGTCCTGGTAGAAGCACAACTGACCAAATCTTCACTTTAAGGCAAGTCTTTGAGAAATCTTGGGAATATGCCAAGAATGTCTACACATGTTTTGTGGACTTGGAGAAGGCATATGATCGGGTTCCTCGGGATAAGCTTTGGCAAGTAGTACAGGAGTATGGAGTGGATGGTCAACTATTAGCTGCCATCAAGTCCCTGTATGAATGCCCAGAGTTTTGTGTCAGGGTAAACAACACAAAGTCTGAACCTTTCACAGTTTACGTTGGCCTCCACCAAGGGTGTGTTCTGTCACTCCTCCTTTTCATAATATTTATGGACTGGATCGATAGGCACAGCCGAGGCAGTGAGTGTGTCAGAATTGGAAAATGTAGCATTGGACGTCTGCTTTTTGCAGATGACCTAGTTCTGCTTAGCTCTTCCACAGATGACCTCCAGTGGACCCCGGATAGGTTTGTAGCTGTTTGTGCAGACGCCGGAATGAAGATCAGTGTGGCCAAAACTGAAACATTTGTGGTCTCAAGACAACCACCCCAGTGCACTCTAAATGTAAGTGGAGTCCCAATGAGACAGGTGGAGAAGTTTAAATACCTTGGGTCCATATTCACGGATGATGGAAAATGGGACGTAGAGCTAGATACTCGAATTGGCTTAGCAAGCTCAATATTGCAGGAGCTTGGCCGTTCGGCAGTATTGAAGCAGGAGTTAAGCCAGAAGGCAAAGTTGGCTGTCTTCAATACAGACTGTATTGAAGACATATTCGTGTCTGCATTCTTTCAGTCATTACCCAACTCTCATGACCATAGGTGAGGATGGGGACATAGACTCGAATCCAAGCGGCTGAAATGAGGTTCCTTCGAGGGGGTTGCGGGGATGACAAAACTCGACAGAGTCAGAAGCTCTGCAATTCGGGAAACCCTCAATACTCAACTGCTGCTTCTCCGTGTTGAGAGATCACAGTTACGCTGGTACGGGCACCTGGTCAGAATGCCACAAGAGAGGCTCCCTCAGAAGGCCCTCTTTGCCAAGCCAGGGGGTGGGAGGCCACGTGGAAGGCCAAGGACTCGCTGGATAGACTATATCCAAAACCTTGGGTGGACACTTTTGGGAATCCCACCAGAACACCTGAGCTTGGTGGCAGAGGATCGTGACCATTGGAAGTTCATCTTGCAGCTGTTGCCCCCACAACCCAATTAGGAAGAGTGGGCCTTGAAGATGTATGTATGTATGTATACCTGTATTTATCAAATGTTTCTTGAAAATAAAATAAAAAATAAACTAACCTGCATTAATTTATAAAGAGCATTCACAGAAGTGAGATATGCAAAAATTTCCTGTTCAGGAATTTCATCTCTTGGTTCAGGTAAAAGGGCTGTTTGAAATCGCTGTCCTGTTGATTAAATTTATTATATATTTTGATTATTAATGTAGATACAAAGTTTAATTTAGTAGATTATTACATACATTATTTTAATAAGATATAAAAATGTTGCAGCTTTATACTTTTCCAAATCAAGCATAAGAAAATAATCTGTTTTAGTCAAATTGAATTTGCGCATATACATTTATCACAGCACTTCATTAGTGAAATTTATGGGATCACGACTAAATTTCTCTAAGTATATACTATACTTCAAAAAAATACATCCTCTAAAAGTGTGTGTGTGTGTGTGGGTATACTCTGTGTGTGTGTATATATATATATATATACACAGTACACACACACACACACACACACACTGGTATCCAAAATCTAAGGCAAACACTATTTCTGAAGATTACAAACACAAATTCAGATAAATCAGCTTATGGCAATTTGTACAACTGATGATTTCAAGTAGAAAGTGGGTACACATCCCAGCAAAACAACAGATAAGCATGCAAGTGAGCTCCATTCAAGCACAGGTATGCAGATATCTCCACAAACTGTGGAAAGATGTCTGCAGCAAGTAGACCTATATGCCTGAAGGCCTCTAGTCTGCATTCCTTTATCCACAGCTCACCACATTTTCAGTGATGATGTATCCATAAAAATTGGACAAGACACCAATGGGTTATGTACTCTTTAGAGATGAGAGTCATTTTAGCCTTTCCTTTAATTCTACAATACTTGATCTGACGTGAAAGTGGCACTACTTACCATCGCAAGAATGCTCTTGAAAGGGATAGATATAGCGTTGCTTGGGTCATGGCATGGGGAAGAATCATGTTTAATGGACGCACTGAGCTACAAGTGCTAAAAAAAAAGGAACCATGACTGGTGAATGACATTGCAATAAAGTTTATTCAATGTCATGTTTGATTGTTCCGTGGTGCTGTAGCAAAGAATTCATTTTTCTGGATGACAATGTCACACCACATTGTAAATGAGCAGGAGAGATCTTCTAGAGACCGATGATATTAATTGAATCAAGTGGCCAGCATACTCCAGAATCTCAATCCCATAGAACACATTTAGGATTCAATAGAAAGAGGCATTGCTGTTCAAAATTCCCCTCCAGAAAAAAACAAGGCCTTATCCTTGCTCTGAAGGAGGAGAATGGGTCAGTTTGCCTCAAGAACTCCTGAATTATTTCGTGCTAAGCATGGCATGACATTTTGAGAGCTGGTGCAGTTTGGGTTGCCATATATTTCATACTGAAACGTCTCTCCACATAGTTTTTTGTAAGCACTGTACATTAATTCCTTAACTACAACCTTAGGAAGTTTGCAACTTTTGCCTAAAACATATCGCAATTTAATTTGCATGAATATTATAACACATTTTTGTGTAATATAATTTATTAGTATACTGGCAATAAATTTATGTCCATATTTGGTTGTAGTCATGAAAATATTTTCATATACAGGTAAAAATGTAGTTTGTCCTTAGCTTTTGGGCACCAGAGTATATATATATACACACTCTAAACATTGATACACACACACACACACACACACACACACACACATACACTCTAAACATTGCTGGCGCAAACTTAACTTATTTGTCTGTTTGCTTACTTGGGAAATGGAGTAAAAACCAAGTTTAAAATAACTTGGTATCTTTAATATATATATATATACATTCTAAACATTGATATATGTATGAGGGTGATTCCATAAGTTTCCAACCTGACTAACTTTTAGAGGTGATAGAAAGAAAACAACTGTGTCACTTTTCAACGTAATCTCCCTTTACTTCAACACACTTTTCATATCTTTGAATTAACATTTCAATGCTCTCAAAAAAAAAAAAAAATAGTCTGTACTTTTGTCTGCAAAATGGCTTAAAACTGCATCTTTCACCTCATTGTCATCTGCAAATTTTCTTCCTCAAAAGTCTTTCATCAGTTTTGAGAAGAGGTAGTAGTCACTGGGTGTTAGATCTGGGCTGTGGGGATGAATGTTTAATCTCCTGGAAGCCACAGTGCTTCACTACAACCTTCACAACAATAGCCATATGGACTAGAGTATTGTCGTGAAGCAGACAAACACTGTGACTCAGCATTCCTCATCTCTCTCATTTATGGTGTTGTGCAGTTGCGAAGCACATTCTGCATTCATGGTGGTATACCTTTCCTTAAAGTCAATCAAGAGAATTCCTCAAAAATCCCAAAAGATTGCCTGAGTAACCTTGGCTTTTCTCGGTGGTACTTCATTTAGTTTGCCAACTCCATGGATTCACTTTTGGAAAGAGAATCACAATAAAGGACAATGGTTCAAGCACTTCTCTTTGATTCCCTTAGCAAAGCTATAAAAACTTGCGAAAGGAGGTCACACAATGCTCTTTCTGAATTGAAGAGAGAAGTTGGGATACCCACCTTGCAATGACCTTCGTCATGTGAAACTTCTCATAAATGATGCGAAAGATTGTTGTTATAGAAAGCCCCAACCATGCTGAGATTTCTTTGAGCTTCAGCCATCTGTCATTGAGCAGTTCCTCCTCAACAAGAGAGACATTTTTCTTAGTCATCGCTTCACACAGGTTGATCATCATCATGAGGATCAACTTCAATGCTGTCTCTTTCTAGGTGAAACTATTTCACATTCCTTCACATAATGAAAGAGAAGCTTCCCCATAAACACCATTCAATCACTGTTTGATAGCACTTGGTGAAAGCCCTTCTTTGGTGAAAAACTTTATCACAAAGCAGTAGTGAATTTTTAACATTACAGCCACTTAAAATGCCATGTGTTAGTCAAATGAGTGCCTCCAACTGAACGATGCAGGTAGAGAGTTGAAACTGGTATACTAAGCTCCCCTACAGTACTAGGTACTATCTGTCATGCATGGCATTTTAAAATGGCACGAATTTTGTATGTCAAGCCGAAACTTTTGGAACCTACCCTGTGTGTGTGTGTATATATATATACACATACAGAGTAAGACCTTGATTTCTATTTACTCAGTAAACTAAAAAAACTAGTACTGATTTTCAAGGTTCCAGATTTCTGAAATTTAATGAACAGACATAAATTTGATGATATAAGTTTATTTTTCCACATTGCTCACACAATCAACAAAATACACATGTAGAGAATATACTTGGGAAAACATGCTCAGATACAAAAAAATTCTACTTTTTGCCAAAATAGCTGTCATTCAACATTTGTTTTGAATTTTTAAACTTCTTGTTCACAAAATTATAATAAAATTTAGATTCTAGCCATCATACATTTAAAGTTAAGTTTTGTGCAATCAACAATGTGTAGCTTTTGATTCTAGTCATCTCCTTTGTCGCATCATCTGGAGTCAGCAAAATATTTTATATATTTTCATCAATAATTTCTCTAATGATTTTAGTTTTATCGCTTCATTATCATAATTTTTGTGCTGATAATTCTCAAGAATTTCCATATTACACTGTCGAAGAATGTCATTTGAGTATTCTACGACAGTCATTGAATCCTACAAATTTCATTGATATTCATACTAACTGCCAGAGAAATTATTTTGGTATAATATAAAAAAGCATTAGTTTCAATTGTGTGTACATTTTCTGGTCAGTTTGTCTTACACGATGGAAAACCTCAGTTTCTGAGAGGAATAACTCTGCCATCTACATATGAGGCCAGCTAACTCCTTTGGTGGAAAAGTCTTCACAGAAGTTCTTTGCATTTGAAAACTCAGGGTCTATCCAACCAAAGGGTGCTTATATTGAGCGAGCTACAGAGGGTATCCATTGTGCAGTGGGATTCAAATGTCAGCAGCAGGTGGCCAAGTGAATATCCTTTGCACTATCCAACTAGGAATCATATAGCAGTGGTTTTTACTTCCATACTCAGGTTTCTCACCCCAGAAAACAAGAAACTAGGCAAAAGAATATGTACAATTAATAGAATTAATAAACTAATATCCCATTATAGCTAATGTGGCTGTAAATCCAACCAATTCAACACTCGTATGATTTTTGTCATATACAATACTTGGATTTGAACCTAAGTTTTTCTAACCAAAAAAAAAAAAAAGGGAGGGGGTAGCAACATCTATAACAAGTGAGCTAACAGAAGTTAGTATTTTTCCTTAATATATTTGGGAAAAAAAAATCATAATCACTATAATTAAAAAGTATCTTATCCACATCAGTTCTTTTTTATCCTAATTTGTTTTTAATAAAATGAAAAACAACAAAAAAATTAACCTTACCTAACATAGTGTTTTCCACAGTTGGTGAATATTTCATTATTGCAGCAGTTGCATTTGCAAACCTAAAACAAAAATGTATACTATGTTCAAAATTTAAACAAATGCCAATACCAAAATATTTTACAGGAGGCATAGGAAATGAAAGCCAATTATAATTAGGATTTCCAAAGTGATTCCTTTGTGAGCATTAAAACACTCAGAAATAATTCAAATAAAACAGTAAAGGATCAATGATAAATTATTAACAGCTAATTCAAGGTAGCTTAAAATTTTAATAAGCTGGTATCAATAATGCCAGCTAATGCAAAAAGAAGCAAAGTAAATATATTAAAATATAAAATTGTTAAAGGTTTTTAATCTATGAACTTTTGTGAATAACTCACTTTGGGGGGGGGGGGGGGGGACATAAGCATATAGTCACTAGCAGCTAACAAAGAACATGTTTATTCACAAATTCATAACATGCTGACTCATCTTAGATCTTAGATTGCAATGACTAAAAGGAACAAACCATTTGAGAATCTATGCATAATGGGTAACTAATAATTCTATGGAAAAGACAATAATACTGCTGCAGGATTAGTTTTTACACCATTTAGCCAGGAAGTAAACCACTTGGCTTCCTCGCGCTTGAAAGTTAAGTGATTTACCTCTTGAGCCATTTAATTCAATCATAATTAACAGCCTGACAGGTGCTGTAGTTGGAAACCAGTGCCTTCGCTTTTTCTTTATAGATTAAAATGTCTAATACAGTCAACTCTCACTACAGCAAACAATGGAGAACCATAGGAATAGTTTGTTATAATGGATGATTATTTTACTGCAGTGATTTTTTTAGAACACCATTATGCCTTTTGGGATTGGAGAGGCATAATGATGTCTCCTTTGTCTAATTTTATTATATCTTTATTCACTATTAAAGATTTGACACCAGCAATTTCTTCTTTGATGATGTAATTAATTACATCAAGAACATCAATGGACTTAGAAGTTTAAAAGACATAAAGTCCTTTATTTAAGATAGCATGTTCTCCATAACTAGAAGTTTAACTATGTGACTGTGGTTAGAGCTCTGTGGAGAAATTTTGAAATTCAAAATTTCTTCACATGCAAAAATTTATTGATTATTAAATTAATAAATTTTATCAACAGAGAACTTATTTGAATACAGGCATTTATTAGTAATGAATCATAATCTTAAGGATATACTACTGAATGGATGTATGCATGTTTGTTAGAGATGCAGCCTGTGTGACAACCAGCTAATGTGATACTTATAAAAAGAAAAAAACAGATTTCTCTTTCTCTTAGCATAAACTTCTTTCTACAATTTCTCACTATAGGGTTAAATTAGTCAAAGAGAGTAATCTACTCTCAAACAACCATTACTGCTTATAATTTGATAATCAAGACTACACATTTTTAATTTAAAGATTCCAATCCTTGAATAATTTTTTTTTTTTCTCACACCTTAAATCAAGTTTAAAAGGGATTTTTGTTATTTAAATGCAGGCAAGAAAATTTTTGCTTTAGGGTTACAAAATTGTTTTTCTGTGATTTTTGCAGTTATGCTAAAATTTTTTGAGAGATTCAGTATAAGAACCATATACCAAATTAAAAGAAAAAAAATTCACTAAATCTCTGCTAGTTTCATTACTTTGTCATTTAATATCTAAAAAACTTCCCCAATGTGTACAAAAAAAAAAAAAAAAAAATCGAATATTTTTTTTTTAGGTGAAAGTATTTTCATCCACTGATTTGATTCCTGTTAGCTTTGATATAGTAAAAATCTCTTCTTCCTTAGCCTATATCTAAAAAATCTAAATAATGTATATCAAATTGCATGAAACTAGTTGAGAACTGGAGAACTAATACTTATTTATCTTGGAATTCATTTTGTTGTCCTTAAACAAAACTTTCTCTCTCACACACACACACACACACACGTGAAAAGCTGCTTGTCTAAATGTTAAAAAAATCACTTTCTTTTGCATATTAAATTTTTTTTTTTTCAAACAAATTAATAGGAAAAACTTCTTAGCCTTTCTTTGTCCACTGCAAGACATTGGCCTCCCCCAACATGTTCCATTTTTTCCTCTCTTTTGTCTCTGACCACCAATTCACTCCTCTCCATGTTGATATCATCTCTCCATTTTTTTCCATGTCTACTCCTTTTCCTCTCTCTTGGTTCCATTCCATTATCAATCATGAATCCACCTTTCCTCTCTCATTCTTCTTCCATGACCAGCCAAACTCCATTTTGAATTTTTTATCACTTCTATTATCCCTCTTACTCCTGTTTGTTTTTTCTTATTTCTTCATTCTTAATTTTATCCTTTTTAGTAATTTTCATCATTCTTCTTTCCAGTTTTCTCTGTGCTATCCTCAGTTCTTTCACATTATTTCTCTGTTATGCTCCATGTCGCTACTACATGTAAACACTGGTGTCACAAAGCTGTTGAATATTTTCCTTTTTAAACACAATGGTAGTTCTTCTGTTATATGTTCTTTCAGTATATTAAAGGCTCTATTACCTTGAATGATCCTTATGTTGATTTCTTTATTTTATTTTTCTTTAAAACTTACTGTTTGTCCTAATCCACAAAAAAAGGAAATAAAGAAATAAATAAATAATTACAGACCAATACACCTATTATTAAAAGTATATAAACTGTCTTCAAAAATATTGCTAAATGATTAATGATAAAGTTGGATGAAGCTCAACCAGAAGAGCAAGCTGGTTTTAGGAAAAACTTTTCTACAGAGACCATATTCATACTATAAACCAACTAATAGAAAAAGCTATCATCATCAAATTCCTGTACCCTCAAGGTGTACAGGACATGATAGTACTACATAAAAAACTCACATCATTACTAACTTCCTATCTACAATTTTCCTCCAAGTCTGTTACCTGTCAAGACTCCAACATTATCAGATCTTATATTTCTGTCTTCTAAGGCCCTTTTTTTATCAATCCACCTATATCTTGGTCTTCCTCTGAGTCTTTTCCCTGCCAACCTCTCAGAGAACACTTGTTTTACTAAGGGGTGCTTAAGGGTAAAAGCTGTATAACTGAGAGGAGACCTCCACATACCCTTTAAAGGAATGCAGAGAACTGCCAGGGCATCTGACCTAATGTCCAATCCTCACCTTCTCAGGAAGTTCAAGAGCCATATAACAAATACTGCAAATACAACTCAGAGGATAATTGAAATGCTGAAACAAACGTCGACATGTAAAGATAAGGATGTCATTTTGCCTCTTTACAAGGACTTGCTAAGACCTCACTTGATCGTGACTTATTTTTCACGGTATTAAACACCATAAACACTTTTATCAACAAAGATGTTTTATTAACGCTTATATTTCACTGATTTTCAACTCAGCATCATCAGAGCACAGCACACTTGTAAACGCGACAGTGAGTGAGTAAAACAATATAATTGCAAAAGACAAAAGATCTACAGTCCTATTTTTTGGCGCCCTCTAACGGGAAAAATAAAACAAAAAAAGCAGTATCCAGGAGTTTTTCTTAGGATAACCGTCTCCCTTAAACAAATATGGGTGCATTAGCACCCATATTTGTTTAAGGTTGGGAGAATTATTCAAAGCCACTGCTGACTCAAAAAATAATCTTTCAGATCTATAACGACTCCTAAATAGCACATTCGTTTTCCTCCATCTAATCCTGTGTGAAGGAGTGTCCAAAGCGTGATCTGCCAGTCCCGACTTGCCATAGTAATAGTAGCGAATGTATCTTTCATGTTCTTCCAGGCGGATGTTCACTGATCTTCCTATTTGCCCATAATAGGCCAAGTCACAGTCACAGTCACACAGCACTTCATACACTCCTGGGTGTGCTAAAGGGTGAAGTTTATTCTTAGACGAGCGGATCAGAGTTGCCAGCTTGACATGAGGTTTGAAAGTGGTGCAAAGGCCATGTTTCAACAATATTTTGGCTATCTTTTCCGATGTACCTCTGATATAGGGAATAGAAATAGTCATGTTGTATTCTTGTGTATTAGGGGAGGGCAGAGTAATGGGTCTATGTAGTATTTTATCTATTTTGTAGGGATTGTAGCCGTTGGCTAAGAATGTACGGCGCAGGTATTGGAGTTCAGTGGTCAGAGCTGTATCGTTAGAGCAAATGGCTCTGGCTCTGTGTGTAAGTGTTTTTAAAATGCCGTACTGTTGGACTGAATGATGATATGATTGTTTATGTAGGTATCTACCGGTGTGTGTAGGCTTTCTGTAAATAGAAAAAGATAGTGATCCATCTGAAAGGTGGGTGACTAATGTGTCAAGAAATGGTAAACAGTTATTTGATTCTTTTTCTACTGTGAAGTGAATTTTGGGGTGTTGGCTGTTTAGGTAGGTGACAAAAGCATCCAAAGTGTCATGTCCATGGGGGCCAGATGGCAAACACATCATCTACATAGCATAACCACACTTGTGGCTTGTATGTAGCTGTGGTAAGTACTTTATTTTCAAAGTGTTCCATGTAAATGCAAGTGTTCCAGAATCAGTGCAAAAAAAGTTTTTGTGGTGTTGTTAATACCGTGAAAAATAAGTCATGAATAACCATCAACACCTAAGCTTATCTGTTAGATTGATGATTCTGCACGGAGAAGATATTGTATACAAAGCGCGACGGTTCAGTAAGTTGAAACTGAAATTGTCCAGAAAATTGAACAGGTTAGCCTTCCTTAAACGATGCCGCGACAACGATATAATTCCATCTTCTGAAATTCAAAGAAAAGTTGCAATCAGCAAAGGCATACTGTATTTATTGACGAGCGAGCTTAGCGCTTTTTTCGAGAACAAATCGCTGCTACTTGCATAGAGCTTAGTAAGCTAAACAGCTCTATCACAGCTCTACAACAAGAACTAATTGATGTGTTAAATCCTGAAATATGGACTGTCCTACAGCACATCTCTGAAGATGCAGCAAAAAAAGAATTCACAAAAGTAAAAAGCAAACACCTAAAGAAATATGAACTCCTACAACAGCGCCAACATACGAAGTCCCGTCCCGACCGCAACTTCGACGAGACCACGTGGTCGTAAACCTATCGTTGGAAACACTCACTGAAGAAGCCAAGAACGCTCTCAGTCTAGGACATAACTTTGCTGTCACGCCCAAACAAATTCCTAAACTTGAAATTATGATGAAAGTAGAATGGGGTATCCACGATCTACCGCCAGCAATGGCCAATAACGTGCGACTAGATATAGCAAGTATTATAAACAAGGCTAAGCCTCCAAAAAGCACTATGCCACGTAAGCAAATAACTGCCCTAAAAAAGTTATATAATAATAAAAATATTATTATTACAAAAGCTGATAAAGGAAATGCAACAGTTATCATGAATAAAGAAGAGTATAACAGAAAAATGCAAGATCTCATATGTGACAGTTCCACATATCAAATTATACATCGAGACCCTACAATGTCTCAAAAGAAAAAAGTCCGAAAATTACTGAAAAAAGTGACATCATGGCCCAAAGAAATCATCAGGAAAATAAAACCAATTCATGTTAAACCACCCCGTATTTATGGATTACCAAAAATCCCAAAACTAATATTCCCCTACACCCATAGTTGATAGCATAGATAGTCCCACATATAAACTAGCCCGGCATTTAGCCAAGTCGCTCGCCCACCTCTACTGGCAACTCCTCTACTTTTGTAAAAAATTCAATCCATTTCAAAACACTGGTTAAAAATCTAATCCTAAAAGATTCAGACATAATGGTTAGTTTCGATGTCACCTCCTTATTTACCAATGTACCACTTATAGACACCCTTGATTTAATCAAGTCTAAATTTCCCCCAGATATTTTTGAATTATTTCAATTTACCATGAATGCAGGTTACTTTACATGGGTGGGAAAATTCTACAAACAGATTAATGGTACAGCTATGGGTTCCCCCCTCTCTCCCCCGTTAGCAAATTTTTACATGGAACACTTTGAAAATAAAGTACTTACCACAGCTACATACAAGCCACAAGTGTGGTTATGCTATGTAGATGATGTGTTTGCCATCTGGCCCCCATGGACATGACACTTTGGATGCTTTTGTCACCTACCTAAACAGCCAACACCCCAAAATTCACTTCACAGTAGAAAAAGAATCAAATAACTGTTTTCCATTTCTTGACACATTAGTCACCCACCTTTCAGATGGATCACTATCTTTGCTATTTACAGAAAGCCTACACACACAGGTAGATATCTACATAAACAATCACATCATCATTCAGTCCAACAGTACGGCATTTTAAAAACACTTACACACAGAGCCAGAGCCATTTGCTCTAACGATACAGCTCTGACTACTGAACTCCAATACCTGCGCCGTACATTCTTAGCCAACGGCTACAATCCCTACAAAATAGATAAAATACTACATAGACCCATTACTCTGCCCTTCCCTAATACACAAGAATACAACATGACTATTTCTATTCCCTATATCAGAGGTACATCAGAAAAGATAGCCAAAATATTGTTGAAACATGGCCTTCGCACCACTTTCAAACCTCATGTCAAGCTGGCAACTCTGATCCGCTCGTCTAAGAATAAACTTCACCCTTTAGCACACCCAGGAGTGTATGAAGTGCTGTGTGACTGTGACTGTGACTTGGCCTATTATGGGCAAACAGGAAGATCAGTGAACATCCGCCTGGAAGAACATGAAAGATACATTCGCTACTACTAACTATGGCAAGTCGGGACTGGCAGACCACGCTTTGGACACTCCTTCACACAGGATTAGATGGAGGAAAACGAATGTACTATTTAGGAGTCGTTATAGATCTGAAAGATTCTTTTTTGAGTCAGCAATGGCTTTGAAGAATTCTCCCAACCTTAACAAATATGGTTGCATTAATTTGCCAAAAATTTGGGAGACGGTTATCCTAAGAAAAACTCCTGGATAACTGCTGTTTTTTTTTTTCGTTAGAGGGCACCAAAAAATAGGACTTTAGATTTTTTGCCTTTTGCAATTATATTGTTTCACTCACTCACTGTTGTGCTTACAAGTGTGTTGTGCTCTGATGATGGTGAGTTGAAAATCAGCGAAATATAAGCGTTAATAAAACATCTTTGTTGATAAAAGTGTTTGTGGTGTTGTTAATACCATGAAAAATAAGTCATGAATAACCATCACCACCTAAGCTTATCTGTTAGAAAGACCTCACTTGGACTATTGTGTGCAGGTCTGGTCTCCTTGTTTCAGTGGTGATTCTGATACAGTGAAGAGAGAGAGAGAGACTGCAAAGGAAAGTGTTAAAATGATATCAGGATTGTGAAATACTGATTATGAAGACAGATTGGGAATTTGTAGACTGCAGATACTAGCATACAAGAGATAGAGCGGTGATATGATTGCGACTAACAAACTTCTAAAAGGTTCATACAGGATTTCAGTTGATTGAAGTTTCCATTTTATGGAGGGTGGGAAAAGAACACGGGTATTCTTGGAAGCTGAGAGTGAATGCTGGCAAGAAATGGATGGGATCTAGATTTTTCTCTCATAGTGCATGACTGGAATGGATTGCCACTGGATGTTGTGTGTGCATGAATTTAAGAACAAGTATGACAGCTGGTATGTCTAGTATGTGGCCTACCTCGGTGAGTCCCTGACTTCCTGGAGGTCTCTCTTAATAATAATAATGAAAAAAAAAAGAGTCTAAAAAGTAAAAAAGGATTCCAACTGGACAAGAAATTGATAAAAAAGAAAGATAATAAACATTTATCTTTTTTATACCAAGAAGGGTAAAGTGTGTTTTTTGAAATTTTGGATTATCATGAGCTACTAGAGTTACTTTGGCTTCAATGAGAACCCATAGTTATAAATAACAGTCAGTATAGCAAAATTAAAAACAAAATAAGAATACTAATATAGTGAATATACTTCTCTGAAGGTTCATGTTTTATAAGGAGTACAATATGATGATTACATGTACTTATCCTTCACTCTTCTAATATATAACAAAATTAGGAATTTCAGAAATTAAATCAAGAATTGAAGCAGCTTTAATAGGTGATCTTTAGACCAGATATACAAAGATTACCTGGAGAGAAAATGAACAAGTCTGAAAACGAAAATCAAACCTTATACTGTCAGTAATATTCTTTGATGAAAAAAAAAACAAACTTCATGGTGGTCTCAAGAAGTTAAAGTGACAGTCCTGAAAAAGAAGAAGACATACAAAAAGTCATATCACATAAGTCAGCAGAAACCCAAAGAGAATACACGGAAAAAAGGTAATAAAGATAAGCTGTGTATAAACAGAAATGAATACAAATAATTTGAAGATTTAGTAACTATACAGAAGATAAATATGAAGATGACACAATGATCTGGAAGCAGTTGAAAATGCTTAGAAATGGAGGAAAAAGAAAATACTGCATGAGGAATCAGAGATGATAAAGGTGATATAAAAACTGATGATAAAGATATTCTAGAATAATTACTTTGAAACTGGTGCTGTTTCAAATAGTGGAATATATTCAATAGGAAGGCAGTCAGGAGTAAAGATATCAGTATTTCGGGAATAAAAAAAAAAAACATCAAAAATGTAAATATGGGAAAAGCAGCTGGAGTACATGATTTATCAGAATTGCAGAAATATGGAGACATACTGCACTGTATGATTCGAAGGAATGGATGAGGGCTGCATTCTGGATGATTAGATTAGAGATCTCATATTACCCATCTACAAAAAAGGGAAATAAAACTGAATGTGAGAATATATAGAAGAATTTAACTACTGACTATTTCAGATAAAATTTATATGAGCATACTTGAGAAGAGGCTAAGAAAAATTTTGGAACGGAAACTTAGAGAAGAACGGGCTAGTTAGTGCCAAACAGCAGTTGTCAGGATTAGTTTTTCACCTTAGCAGAGATAACTGAGATATGAGAATATAACAAGAATCTTTATTTAAGTTCTGTAAATCTGGACAAAGCCTAAATAGCACAGGTGTCAAGAGAAAGGCTGTTCAAAATGTTACAATTATATGGTATGAATGGGGCATTATATATTGAGCAATACATATTGTATAACAAAGTTGTAAGCAGTTAAAACTGAAGGAGATATAGGATGATAATTTGATGTAAAATCAGGTATGGGACAAGCACAATTTCTACTCTCATTAGTCATCTATATGGATCACATAACTAAAGAAAATGATATCACACTAGATATCAAAATGATATCACACTCAGAGGTATTCAACTTAGCTATTTACTTTATGCAGACAATGTTATGCTCTAAAATAAATCCAGGGAAGTCATCACTGACTAGACTGAATAACTGCTAGAACAAATGTAGTATAACAATCAGCAATAAAAAGAAACCATGAAAATGAGTGTGAACATGTAAAATATAAACTGCATTAGAAATGTAAAACCAACAGAACAAGTGAAACATTTCAGCTATTTAGGCCCAATTTTTTGTTAAGACAGTAAAACTGACTACAGAAACATACAATAGAATTATCAAAAAAAGAATAAAATTAGTAATATACTGACACAAACAAAGAAGACAAAAAAAAAAAAAAAAGATGAGATTTTTCTACACAACAAATACAGGATGTTATTATTATTATTAACATTATTTGACCTCCATGGAGTCAGAGACTCATCGTGGGAGGCATATACTACTGCTGCACACAAAGTTCATCCAACTGTGCTTTAAACTGATTCAATGTGTCTACACCCACAACACACACTCAGGTAATTCATTCCACTCACCAATCACTCTCCATGCAAAGAAGCTACTCCTCACTCCTCTGCTCACACCCTCCTTATGCAGTTTCCAGCAATGGCCTCTTGTTCTACCCTCTCTCCCATTCTATGAAAAATTTCTTCCATGTCAACCTGATAACAACTCCTGACTAGCATATATGTCTCAATCATATCTCCTCCCTCTTCCTCCTATTCACGAGGCTCTGCAACTTACATTCTCTCAATCTGTCCTCGTACTCCACATTCCAAAGACCACTGGCCACCTTTCTTCTTTTTTCTTCTCTGGACCCTTGCCAACATATCCTTATCACCATGAAAACCTGGTGACCAAATATGCACAATAATTCATAGGAGGTCTGATCAAGGCTTTATACAATACTATCATAATCTCTCTATTTCTGCATGTCAGGGTCCTCTGCATCACTGCCATTATCCAATGTGATGTCTTCACAACTTGTGCAATGTGACCACTGAATTTCAGGTGCTTGTCCACCATCACTCCTAGATCTCTCATCTCCTCCACCTCTGTTAAAGTTTCCCTGAGAAGTGTATACTTTGCATCTCATCACTACTTACCAAATCTCAAAACCTGACAAAACCTGAACTGACAGTTTCACTTACTTGCCCATTCATGCAATCTCTTCAAGTCCTCTTGTAAGACCATAACATATGCTTGAGTCTGCATATGTTATGGTCTTTAGTTATCCATCAGCATAAATTTGGAAAAAAAAAAAAATACAGTATAAGCTATATTAGAGAAAAAAGTCATAAAAGTTAATAAAAATCAATTGCTTAAATTTTTATTTAATGTCTAAACATTTGACTGAGCTACTTTTTTATAAAAAAATTAGGTAAAGTGAATCATGCTCGACTTTTTCATCTTGTCATGCAATTTGCGATAGCTGGTGATTGCTTTATCAAGATTTTGACAGACTTTGAAGCTTTGTTCCATATCAGGATCAGCATCAAACAAAATTTCCTTAGCATACTCAATCTGATTGAAACTAGCTCAAGTTCTTTTAGCTTCTTAGTAGTAACATTCTCTTGTTTTTTGCACTCCTTATTTTCTTCTTCCTCATATGCATGCTGTTCTTCTTGGTTGAAGGAGATCATTCTCGCCTAACTGTTCTGAATGGGAATCGAGGAAGTTTCTCACATCTTCATTATCCAGTTAATTAAATCCAAGTTCTTTTCCAATTGTGCTGATATCTTAAATAATGTTAGATCTTGGATTTTGCACACGATAAACTAACATAGGCTTGAGTTTAAAGTCGCCTTCTGCACCGTCTCCTAATAAAAGTATAAGACAATCTTTAGATACATTTTTGAAAATTATGGAGACAACTACTGTGTCTGAATAAAAACTTTAGTTTAATATAACTAAAATCTATATTTGACGTTTAGACTTTTATTTATATCAAGGTCATCTTCTGGAGCATACAACTATACACAGAAAACAAGCTACACTACCAATCTGCTCACTGCAGATTGGCGACAAAAAATTTCGCATAATGTAAAAAAATTGCATTAACTGATTAATCGCTCGCTTAAAGCAGGAAATAGTATCATTTCACTCAATCACGCTAATTGATTATCATGCATATCGAATTCGCATTAAGCAGGGTCCTGTACAACTGTCTGATACCTATTAAACAGCCAGTCACTGATCCAACTCAGAAATCTGTTATTCAATCCCATCTGTTTCAATTTATTTAATAGCTTGTCATGTGGCCGCTTATCAAAAGTCTTTGCAAAATCTAAGTACATCACTGTATATGCATTTCCCCTGTCCAAGGTATTTGTTGCCTTCTTATAGTACATAAGTTAGTGAAACATCATCTCCCCTTAACAAGCCCATGCTGATAACTACATAGAATGCTGCTGTTATTAACCCATTTCTGTATCCTACTTCTCACCAATCTCTCCAGTTCCTTCACCACAACTCCAGATATACAGACCGGCCTATATTTGAAGCTACAGCCTTATCACCACCTTTATGCAGTGGAATAATTTTACACTCTTTCCACTTCATTGGAACTTGTTCTGTTGTAAGACTTTTATTAAACAGGCATGCCATGCTACTGCCAATTCCCTGGAACATTCCCTTAAGATGTGTGGTGATATGTCATCAAATCCTACTGCCTTATTGACATCAAGGTTATTTATTTCCTCAAATATCTCCTGCTCACTCACAATTAAGCCATCCCCTCCTATGTCCTCTGTGGTTAATTTCCTCATGATTCTACCCTGCTCAGAATGAAACATGTTATATTCAGGCAATACTGATCAGAGAAAGAAAGGAGTAGTTATATTATTCAATACTATATTCACATATTTGCCATTTATTAGTGCTTTTAATTATGGTTTTGCTGTCCTGACAACTGTTTCGATGAGAACTATTTTGTTTGTTCTCATCAGAAACCAGACAATTCAGTTTGTTCAAAAAGAACATCACAAGTCTATAACCAAGAATGCAGTGAAAAAGCATCAGTCATAAATTCATTCCAAGCTCTTGATATCTCAATTGCCTTGGTCTGCAGTGTTGCTACTGAAAGAAAGAGGGAATGGTTTGGTGGGTTGGGTGGAATCCATACCTGGGTTGGATCCCCTGAGGTTAAACCAGTCTTGAGTTGGCTTTCTTGCCCAGGATTTTATAAGACCCTCCCTCTCAATCATCAATCTTGTCGGATTGATGGTAATAATATTCCTCTTATCACAGTAGTATTATGCACTCATCTCAGAAACAGTTCTAATACTAGAGAAAAGCAGCACACTCAAAGGACAACCTGATGCACTTCTTTGCAAAAGGTGACAGGTCTGAGATGTAGCCATTGATAATCAAACTGGTTTTGGCTTCAGCATAAATTCCTCTGATTGCCTGACATAAACTTTCACCAAACCCAGCAAAATATAAAATATGGAAGAGAAATTCATGTCAACTTGGACAAATGCTTTTCTAAGTCTATGCTGAGTACCCCTGAGGGGCATTATTTATTCTTGAAAAGATGTATAGTATCCTGCAGTAAGAAGAAGTTGAGTTCTTCCTGCTGCCTATTCACTAACCTAGGATATTGCAGGTCTGGGCACTTGTTAAAAAAAAAAAAAAAATACTTGAGAGAGATTGACATTCATTTGGTTGTTAATTATTCTTGTGAATAACTTATAGTCTATGTTGCTGAGTGCAATGGGATGCCACTTGCCTATGATTCTTATCTCGGTCTTTCTTGTGTATGAATATTGTGTAACTCTGGGTTATATCTGCTGGTATGTTTCCAATCTGTAGATTTTATTAAAGAGCCTGATTAGTATAGGTAAGATGATGTTCCATGTTGCTCTATAAAATTCTATTCCCAGACCATATTCCTGGCTTGTAGTTTGATTTCACCCAGAGTTATGGGACTTGAGAATCACCTGGATTCTACACACCTAGAATGACCACTGTGCACTTATCCAAGAAATCATACTTGTAGCAGTCAGTAAAAGCCTGAAGAATTCCCTGAGTGTTGCCCTGCAGCTTGATTTCTTCAATGGTTTCTTCTCTTAGCTGTCCAGTCGCTTTTTCTAAAAGACAATGGAAGGAGCATCTGCTTCCCTGAATCAGATCCTTACTTTAAAGTTTTCTTATTATTCTCTAGAACTACGTCAGTTAGCATGCTTTGTATCAGTCTGGGGTATGGCATGCCTGATTTCTTGTTGTCGATATACCATTGTAGTTCTTGATACAGCTGATGATGTTTCAGACAATGTTGCAGATGCCTTTCTCCTTCCTTGAAATTATTTTGCATGACAGTCTTGAAATGCGATCCCACTTTCTGACACAGTCTTCGGATTTTGTCTTGAAAGAGCATAAGATAGATGGAGTGAGGCAACAAGGTCTGGAACATGTGTCTATGTTGTTGACCAGGTTAAGATTTAAGAGCATCATTTTGTGATCTGAAATTTGTCATTGGTTGGGGATGCCTCCGATGTCTTATAAACAACAAATAACATGTTAACCACAGTGATTAACTTTAATGAAATGAAAGTACATATATTTCATACTGAAATAACAGTACATCTAAAACAAAGAGCCAAAAGGCTTCACTTCGGAGATGCAAAATTATACAAATTAAATGGATATTAAATCCAACATAATTTCAAAGCCGAATAGAAGTATCAGTGTGGTTGCCCTAACCGAACCTTATAGGAGACATGCATGCTCAAAGTGCCCGTATATAGGAAAGCAAGTTTCCCATTGCCTTCCTTGCCACACTATATCCTGTGTGTTCAGGGGGACGGTTTACCTGCTTGTAGGATGAAAAACCTCAGATAAACTGGTGGAAAAAATCCTACTGTCTGCGCCCAAGACCGGCTAACTTGGCTATGACTGAGGAAGATCCTTAAGCTCCTCATGTCATCGACGGCAATCGAACCTAGGATACTCCTTCCACAGGCATATGGTTGCAAAGCGCATTGCCACTAGGCTAACTGCGCAGACTCCATCCTCCTCCTCCTGTGCCCCATTACAACTTAAATAAAGACTATGTATTGCTTGATATAATCAATTTATGAGGGTGTCTGAAAAGTTTGTGGCCTAACAATGAAAAAACGAATATATGATTTAAAAATTATTTTTATATTTCAAGATAATCTCCCTTAAGACTAATACATTTATTCCAGTGATGTTCCATCACTATTATCCCATCCGTGTAGTGATTCTCAGTAAGATCTGCAAAATACCTCTAAAATTTATAAACAATATGCCTTTAGCATCCCAAAACACCGATACCATGACCTTTCCTGCTGATGGAATCGACTTTGTCTTCTTCAGCACTGAACAACTGGTTTCTGTCCACTGTTTTGACTGCTGTTGAATTCTGGTGTGTAATGGTGAATCCTAATCTCATCCATAGTAATAACTCGATGCATAAAATCAGTTTTATTCTTGTTAAAATGCTCCAAGCACTTTTCAGAGATTTTCATGTGAGTATGTTTTTTGATCTGCTGTGAGCAAGTGCAACACCCATCTTGCACAAACCTTTTTCATTTGCAATTCTTCAGCAAAATATATCCTACAAGTTTTTGAAATGCCTATAGTCTCAGCAATTTCAAGTACTTTGACTCGCTGGTCATCCAATACCATATCGTGCACTTGTTCATTGATTTCTGGTGTTGTTACACATTTTGGACATCCTTCACGTGAATCATCTTCAAGGCTGATACAGCCATGTTTAAACTCGACAGCCCATTTCTTAATTGTCAAAACGAAGAAGACGAGTGTCCATAGACTTTTATTAACTTTTAATGAATTTCTTTTGCCGTTAAACCTTCTTTTACAAAGAATTTTATAACTGCACGATACTCAATTGTATCCATTTCAAGGGATACAGAGAACACTTTTGTTTCAGACAGTTGTATAAAACAAACTACTTGATACAATGACTTACAGAGGTGCTTAAGGATCAAAGCTATATAACTGAGAGGAGACCTTCACATAGCCTTTAAAAGAATATGGAGAACAGATCTGGACTTCTGACCTAATGTCCAATCCTCACCTTCTCGTGGTGTACCCTGGATACTGAAAGAATGAGGATGGGCTGGCAATTTGGGATTTGTCTGACCAAATTATATTCTTATTGGCTTAAACCAAAATAAAAAATGATGGTACAACATGACAGGATCTCATGCTGCCTGGGACATCGCCAGGTTAAACAAGGCCACCATTGTTTTAGCCACAGAACCAGGGCAAAAAACCAAAAAGTCAGCGGAACAAATCCTAAAACACACCACAGCTCAACATCTCCAGAGTTAAAGATTGGTACTATCAACATAAGAAGCCTGAATGGGAAAGAAATAGAGCTAGCTGTGGAATTGGATAAGTACCAGATCGACATAATAGGGGTGACTGAAACAAAAAAGACAAAAACTAGTGAGATCTTTCTGAGTAATAAATACAAAATTTTATATTCAGGCAATGACAATCAAGGAAAAGAAGGAGTAGCCATAGTAATCAACACTAAATACGAGACTAATCTTATTGAATGGTAGGCAGTCGTAAGTAGAGTGATGTGGACGGACAAATATCAGAATGGGGAAACTGGACAATGAGACTTATTTGTGTCTATGGTCCAACAGAAGGTTCTACTAAGGTAGAAGTGGAGGATTTTTTTCAGGCATTAGAGAAAGCAGCTGATACAATGAAAAAGGAAAAGTTGGTCCTTGTTGAGGATCTAAATAGCAGAGTAGGAAATGATTGTTAGACATACAAAAATATTTTGGGAAAATTTGGAGAAAAGAGCAAAGCTAATAATAATGGCAAATACCTGTTGGATTTCTACTCAGGACATGGACTGGTTATTACTAATACAATGTTCCAACATAAAAATGTGCACAAATTCACATGGAGAGAAGAGCCCAAGGAATAAGAAAAGTCTCATTGACTATGTTATTGTTGATAGTGATGTTTTCTCCTTAGTGCAGGACATCAGAGTGTACAGAGGATTTGAAATTGGAAGTGATCACCATTTAGTCTTGAGCAGGATAAAACTGAATTTCATATTGAAAAGAAGAACATGTAAGAAAGTTTTAAAAGAATAAAAGTTGAGAAGCTCTCAGATGTGAACTGTAGACTAAAATACACAGACATGATTGAAGAAAAAAGGAAAGAGTCTGCAAACAGGAACCAAACTTTGGAGATTTAGTGGCAAGCCCTGAAGAAAACACTGATTAATTCAGTCAGAGAGGAATGTGGTGAGGTTGTCTTTAAGGATAGAAAAATCAGAACTCCATGATGGACTCAGGAAGTTAAAGAGGCAGTGAAGGAAGAGGAGAAAAGCATATCACAAGTTCTTGTCAAATAAGTCAGCTTGTGCTCTTAGAGAATACAGAAACAAATGTAAGAAAGCTAAACACTTTGTAAAACTAGCTAACATAAGGCATGGAAGGAATTTGGTAAGAACATAGAAAATAAATATCAAGAAGCGGCAAGCTATTCTTGAGGTTGTTGAAGAAGCTCAGAAATGGAGGAAAGAGATGATAAAGATGACATGAAAATAGGAGAAAAAGATATCCTTGAAGTATGGAGTAGTTACTTTTAATAATTGCAAAATGAAACAAGCAGTGATGATAGCACAGTGGTAAAAAACACTGACCAGGCATGCAGTCAGGAAAGATATTGATACTTTAAGTAGAAAAAGCCATCAAAAGCCTGAAATGTGGAAATGCAGTAGGAGTAAATGATATTTGACCAGAAATGCTCAGGTATGGAGGTATAAAAGTCTTACAGTGGTTGCACTGCATAGTTCAGAAGGCCTGGACAGAGGGACGAATTCGCAATGATTGGAGTAGAGCTCTAATATTACCCATATATAAAAAGGGTAATAAAACTGAATGTGAGAATTACAGAGGTATTTCCCTACTGAGTGTTCCTGGCAAGATGTATGCAAGCATACTTGAGAAATGGTTGAGAAGAATTGTGGAAGAGATGCTTGGTGAAGAACAAGCTGGATTCAGGCCAAATAGAGGCTGTCAGGATCAGATCTTCACTTTAAGACAAATAGTTGAGAAAGCATGAGAATATAACAAAGATCTGTATTTAAGTTTTGTCGATCTGGAAAAGGCATATGACAAGGTGCCAAGAGAGAAGCTATTCAATACACTACAGTTATATGGTGTCAATGGGGCATTATATCAAGCAATACTTAGTCTTTATTCAAGTTGTAAGTCAGCAGTTAGAATTAAAGGAAGTACAGGAAGATGGTTTAATGTTAAATCTGGTGTGAGACAAGGATGTACATTATCCCCTCTGCTATTCATTATCTATATGGATCACATTATGAAGGAAAGTGGTATTAACCATGATATCAGAATTGGAGATGTTAATGTCAGCTCTCTGCTTTATGCAGACGATGTTATACTTTTAAATAAATCCGCTACAAGTCTGCAAGATTCTCTGACTAAATTGAATAACTGTTGTAATAGATATGGTATGAAAGTCAGCAATAACAAGACAAAGACAATGAAAATAGGCAGAAGCGTTGAAAATATCAACTGTATTTTGACAGGAGAACCTAAAGAACAAGTAAAACATTTCAGTTACTTGGGCACAATTTTTAGTGAAGATGGTAAATTAAATATAGAAATAGACAACAGAATAGTCAACAAAGCTGGTATGGTTGGAAGTCAATTGAATAAATTCATATGGAATAAGAGCGAAATTAGTCGCAACACTAAATTAGCTGTATAGAAGACAGTATTCAAGCCCATTTTAACTTATGGATCTGAGAGCTGGGACAGAAGTAAAACACTTGACCAAAGACTAGAGACTGCAGATATGAGAGTCCTGAGAAAGATTAAGGGCATGAACTGATGGTATCAATGGCAATATCATATTAAAAACGATGATATTAGGAAAGAACTTGACATGGTCAGCATCCAGGAATGCGTTAGCAGAGCTAATCTCAGGTGGTATGGTCACTTAAACAGAATGGGAGAGAAAAGATTGGCAAAACAAGTGTTCTCTGGCAGGTTGGCAGGAAAAAGACCTAGAGGAAGACCAAGATATAGGTGGAATGATACAGTAAAAAGTACCTTAGAAGATAGAAATATAAGATCTGATAATGATGGAGTCTTGACATGTAACAGACTGATTTGGAGGAAAATTGTAGATAGGAAGTTAGAGTAATGATGCAATTTTTCATGTAATACTATCATGTAGAACATATTCATATCCTGTACACCCCCTTGATATATATCATCAAATTCATATATCAAGAATTTGATGATGATGCTTATGACAGATGTACCAACTTGGAAAAAAAAATCTTGCCAATAATGTTGCCATCTATGTTTGAGGCCAAGAACTTTTCAGCACACCCTTGTACATCATATAACTGTAGCATTTTGAAGAGCTTTCCTCTTGAAAGCTCTTCAAAATGAAAAGCCTCTTCATGCCTTTTCCAGATGAACAAAAATTAAATACAAATCCTTGTTATATTCCCAAGATTTCTCAACAATTTGTTTTAAAGTGAAAATCTGATCCTGACAAAATCTATTTGGCCTGAATCCAGCTTGTTCTTCGCCAAGCTTCACTTCTACAATTTTTCTTAGTCGTTTCTCAAGTATACTTGCAAAAATCTTACCAGGAATACAGAGTAGGGAAATACCTCTGTAATTCTCATATTCAGTTCTATTTCCCTTTTTGCAAGCATACTTGAGAAACGACTAAGAAAAATTGTCCAAGAAAAACCAGGAGACTAGACTTGAACACAGTAATCCAGGATTGGGCATATTGAGGTCTTATAAAGAGGAATGACAACTTCCTTTTCTCTACTTGTTAATGTGTTCTTTACTATCCAAGTAATCTTATGCGCTACCTTAGCAATATATCTTGTAAACTTTCACTCTCGGTCTACCACCATCTCTAAATCTCTAGCTTCATCTATTTCCTGGAGTACAGTACCATCAATGTGATAAATGGCTTGTAATCTATTTATCCTAAAGTTCATAACTTTACATTTCTCAACATTAAACTGGAACCCATTATCTTTTGCCCATGCTGACAGTCTATTTAAATCATATTACAAGCTCTCCAAATCGCCTTGATTAACTATTACTCTACCTAATTTCGCATCATCATCAAACAACTGAATATTTCCTTTCAGGTTATTTCCTATATCATTATGTACAAATTAAACAGCAATAGTCCCAGCACTGAACCTTGAGGCACCACTAGTCACCTGTTTTCATCTTGATTCTTCCCCTCCATATACCACTTTTTGATATCTGTCCAGCAACCGCCCTCTTATCCACTTAAGCAACAGTACCACGTCCATCCCTATTTGTTCTAATTTGCATAACAGAGTTCTATGTGGATTGTCAAATGCCTTTGCAAAATCCAGCAAAATCAAAGTGTAGCCATTTCCTTTATCCAACTCTGCTATTATTCTGTTATAAGAAGTTAGTAAATTACTAAGGCATGACCAACACTTCACAAGGCCATGTTGACCCTCATACAGTATCATATTTTTATCTACCCCATTCTTTGGGAGAGAGTGTTGATCTCCTAGTACTAAAAAATTGGTCACAAAGTGATCAATTTTTTAGTACTTCTACCACCTGGAAATACTAACTGGTCTATAATTTGCTACTGCAGTCTTAGAACCTCCCTTATACAAAGGAATTATTTTGTTCTCTTTCCACCCCCTTGGAACTCTACCAGAGCTGAGACTTAAATTAAAGAGCTTAATCAGAGGCATTGTCAATTCCACTGCACATTTTTACAAAACGCTAGTTGATATTCCATTTAATCCCACAGTTGCATTTACACTGAGATCCTGCAGTATCCTAAGAACTTCCAATTCATCCACTTCTGTTCTCACATCAGTCTATCACACATGTTAAAGAAATAATATCACTAGGGTGATATATCCTTGCAAAGTGGTCATTCAGAAACTCAACTATTTTATCTGCTTCTGTCTCCTTGTGGCCATTATCACTCATTAAGGTTAATATTCCATAGTTATTCTTCCTCTTACTTGCCACATAACAAAAGAACCCTTTGGGATTTCCTTTGGCCTGCTCGGCAAGATTCTTCTCATAATCTGATTTTGCCTTCTTTGCCATGCTGGTCACCTTTCTTGCCTGAGTCTTGTACTGGTCAGCAAACTCCTGAACAGTACAAGACCTTTCTCTTTATATACTCTGCACAGCATTTTCTTCTTCTGCAGCTTGCGCTAATGACATTACTCATCCATCTAGCTATCTGATTATCCCTCCTTACCTTACACATATAATTTAATACTGCTTCCTCTAGATGACCCTTAGCAATATCCCATTCACCACTAACATCCTTACCATACAGTATTTTATGGCATGGCACAGATTTAAGCTTCTTCCTAAGCTTGTCATAATCACATGCTTTGTAGTTCCACATATACCCCTTTTTGACAGAATATTCCTCATGTTTTACAATTTCTCAAGTCAAGACATGGTCTCTTTCACCAATTGGAAGCAATGTGGTCACCTTGATTATGGATAGCTCTTATGATCCTATGACCAGATCCAATACTCTCCCACCCCTAGTCTCCTCCATCACATGCTGCCTTAATTAATTATCTCTTTTACTATGTGTATAAATTCTATTTTCTTCCTGTCATGTGATCTTTCTTCCTTCCAGTCTATATCCCTATAGTTTAAGTCCCCCATAATAATCACTCGACCTGTACTCATTATAATAATTTGCCGATGCATGTCTTCCAGATTCTTTGTGGAACTCCCTGGTCTATAGCAACAACAAACTGTATATTTTGTCTTACGGTCTTAATCTCACACCAGGCTGTTTCAAATGAACAGCCACCCTCTTGCCTGTCTCCTATTCTTTTTGGCTGCAATTCATCTGCTATCACCAGCAGTACTCCTTCTCCCATCCTATCTTCCCTGAAAATACTAAACCCTTCACACTCCATCTCTGTAACTACATCATCTGCTGTTAGTCAAGTCTCACTAATATCTATAACGTTTGGCGAGGGTGCACTAACCAAAGACTCCTCCCTCTTGTTCCTAGTACTTATCGCATTTGTATATAGAAACTCAGCATCCTTTTAGGCCCCCAACAAACTTACTTTCTGAACTGAATACCCTATTCAATATTTTTGCTTGAGAGACTAGATTCCTCACTTAGTAATTCTCACACTCACTAGCTTCATGGGTGGCTCCAGACAAACTCACTTGCTTCCACCCTAACTGCTTAAGTTAACCTGAATTTGCACATCAGCATGCTCAGTGAACAAAGCTCTCTCCAAACACCAAAACCATTTAGATCCAGTCCATCAGCACTGTACAAATCCTTCATTCAGTCAAACAAAGATCACAGATCCACAAATCTTACATCATTTCTTGTGCACAATCTATGTATATACTCATTGGCTATCAACACCCTCCTCCTCAGTTCGCCTCAATTATAGCATGGCAGGAGACTTACTATCTTCACCTTCACGCTCTTCATTTTTGCCTCTTCTAACAACTCCTTTACATTCTTCCTCATGGAATACTCTCACCTCTCAAATCCTTCCACTTATATTTTTGCATCCGGATGGTGTGGCAAATATTGTGAATTTTTGCATCCAGAAAACACAATTTTGTCACACTTTTGTTAAGTACTCCCCAGATGATTGAGTCTCCATACATAATTTTCTCCTTAACTTGTTATTCTTGTTTGTTCAGTAGGTCTTCATTATTCCTAATGACAGGTTACTTCTTTCTCTTTTCAGCCCTGCTAATCACTTGCTGCTTCTGCAATTTTTCAATTTTGCACTTTGTCCTATGAAGGATAACATTCAAGCGTGCAATTTCTTTATTAATATCCATTTTATTCTCCTCTATTTCCACGGCCACACGTTCAACATTAATTGAGATTAATGTTGAACTCTACTAATATTTGCTGTGTTCTCATCACCTAACAGACACTCACTTTTGAAACACTTAATACACACTCTCTCTTCGGTTTCAATTTCCTTCGACATATTCTTCTAATATTCTCAAATAAAATACAAAAAAAAGTTACTTATCCTTCAGGAGTGATAATTCCACTCTACACACCTAATATGCCACCTGGTGTCCTATTATGAATAATCAACAGAACCAATCATTCACCACTCTCCAAATGAAAAATCTAATCCTCACACCTTCCCTTGCTGACTACCCTCTTACTCATTTCTAGGAATGACTTCTTGTTCTTTACCCTCTAGCCAACTGCTGAAATATTTCATTTAGATTAATCCTATAAAACTCTTTTAGTAACTCAAATGTTTTTATCATATTCTCTTTTATCCCCCTATCCAGCAACTTTTGCAACCCACAAACCCTGAGTCTACTCTCACAGGGGCAGACTGCTCATTTCGTCACTCACTCACTCCTTGATCCTTTCCGCCACTTCCTCATTCATAAGAAACTCACGTGATCAAACATGAGCTGATCTAATCTGCTGTTCAGATCTCTAAACAAGAACCAGCTTTTTTCTTTAGGTCAGAATCCCTCTCTAATGACTTAAAAAAATTCTTCTACTTCTTTCTTAGTATAACATTCGGTGGGATCATAAGCACAAATAAGTCTCAATGGCTAATTTTCTATTTTCATGTCACTCTATCCAAAACTGTTGTTCAAGAATTTTATCTTCACATTTAGCATGGAATATTTTATCTACTTCTCAGTTTCTGTAATCCCAGACATCTGAAAAATCACCTTGTAATTATTATTTAGAAGAATTTTAATCTGTTTTTGTCTTCTTGATCTCAGTAACACTATGTCAAGACGGTACTTCTGTAATTCCACTGATAACTCCGCCTATCTGTCACTGATGCTTTTTATGTTGATGATGCCTACCTTCAGTTTCATTACGTTGTTTTTTTTTCAGCAGCTTACTTTTCATTGTTCACCCTAGTTTCTTGATTAAAAAAAGTGATGATCTTTTACAGCCAACTAAAACAGAATACAGTTTTAGTTCTAATCTCCAAATTGCCAGTCCATTCTTTTTTTTTCAGTATCCAGGTGGATAACTAATAATAGAATACACTATGAGAAGGACTCTGGTTAGCTTCAGTTAGTTCTCCATATTCCTTAGAGGTTATGAAGAGGTCCCCCCCCCCCAGTTATCTAACTTTGACTCTTGAGTGATCTACCTTGAAATATAATAAGATAATATTAATGTTTACATTTAAAACAACTTTTAAATTCTTTTTTTATTATGATACTTAAGGTATCTACAAAAGGTAATTTATAAATCTAAGGTAAAATTTTAAATAATGCAATTTTATCAGCAACAAACATCAATATACACACACACAATTTTTTTTTAATTCAATATACTCACGCTCTTTGAATTTTTCTAGGAGCATGACGAGGAGGAGTGTCTCGCATTATATTTCGTCGATTCCCCTAATGAATCATTTCAAAAAGAGATATTTGTAATACTATTTAAATAACTATAGCATGAATCAAATAATCAAATTTTAGTTAATACTGATATTACATGAATATGCAAGTTTCTGTGATTTAGCAGTCCTGTAGAAAATTTTCTGTACCGAGACCACATGTTTGTAGACATATAACAAGTTGAATAAAATGAACAATATAACCCTACAAATTTTGTAAGTCATCACACTTACATTGTCAAGAATACCAACTAAATTTATAAACACACACACACAAAAAAAAAAAAGACTAGTAATCAGTATTTACACCAGAAGACGTTATCAGACGTTGTATACACCAACAGTGAAGTTCTGATAACATCTGCTATGTGTAATTAATGGTTTCTAGTCTTTTTTTTTTGTGTATAACTTTTGTTACTACCCCAGATGATGTAAGTCTGATAACTTAAAAACTTGTTATTAAACTCATATGTCTACAAACATGTCTCAACACCAAAAATTTTCTGCAGACATTACATGGTCATTAAATACCAACTTATGATCTGTCTAATACTACAATGAGTCATCTCTAGTAGTAAGTGACTGGATATTATGCAACTGGCTGACCTGGTTGGTTGAGTGGTTAATCTATCTGCACTCTATCCAACAGGCTGAAGATTCAGATCCTGTTGTGAACTCAGATGCTTATGCCTGTCTTTAGGCGATAAGTGAGTTTCATTGCCTGGTGTGAGACTAACATCCCACATCAGGAAGTCCGAAGTGACTCGATAAAGCTCTGCTTATCTCTAGAACAAGGGCTTCCTTAAGCTATTTAAAAAAATAATAAATAAATAAAAAATACAAAAATAAATAAATAAAAATTATTCAACTAATCCTTAGCCTGCTCTCAGTACTAACCGTACTATAATTTTACACCCTTCATAAGTGTGAAGACATACGAATAAGAGTCACTGTACTCAGATACAATAAAAGCAGAATAATTTTCTTTAAATAAATAATAAATACCACCCATCTGCTATACCTGTAAATAGATGTATATGCCTTATCTGTAATTCACAGTTGCTAGAACATAGTAAAAGATGGTTTTTGGATTTGAATTCCTTGTTTTGTTTATTTTAGTGTTACTGTATTCCAGTCACATGGAAAATTTTTAAAAAAGATGAGGATGATTTGAAGACTAGTGATATATCACGAAAAATGTGATATATCACTGTAAGTGATATATCACATTACAGTGGGAGTAAGGAATAAGATAAAATATGCATGTGTAATGTTTAAAAATACCTGCATATAAATTATATTTAATAGCCTCTTCCATGTTTAATAATGTTCCATGTCCTCGTACTCAACATTCCAGAGGTCTGTCTCAAGATTCTGTAATGTTGAGTGTGAAACAGATTGAGGGAATATGGTCTGTAGATTGTGGTATATTAAGGAGAGGTGATATGATTGTGATATATAATTGATGAGAGAAACCTATCATATAGATACAGAGAAATTACTGCACAAGGTAATGGGAGAACAAAAGGTCATCCCTGGACATTGTACAAAGGTCATGTGAGTAAGGAAGTGGAAAGGAGATTTTTTGCATGGTGAACAAGTGGAATGTTTTGCTGAAGTGAGTGGCAAGTGCTCCAATGTTGAATGCCTTTAAGGTAAGGCATAATAGTTATCACAGTTTATGAGTATGCAACTATCCATGTAAGTCTTAGGACTCATGGAGGCTTGGAAATAATACTAATAACAGAACAGGCTTGACATATCTGGGGAACAGCTTGTTGAAGAACATACATGATGCATGTATTCATGAAAATATATATATAGTTTGCTGAAATAAATAAGTAGATCTGCAGTGCCCATAAAAATATCTAATAATTTTACTGGTATCAGATGTTAGACACTGGGCACAGACTAAGTGCATATTTTCAATGTGCATGTGTGTGCGTGTGAGAGAGAGAGAGAGAGTGTGTGCACATGTTATTAACTTGAATAAACAATTCTTATGCATTCTGTTCCTTATTATTGTTTATAGTTTGAATTTCTCTACTGTAGCTTACATGCCATTTTTGAATTGTTGTGAACTGGGTCATGGACCCACACTTTGAGAAATGCTCAAAAGAATATATGTAAATTTTTGTTTGGTTGTATTTTCTTCTTAAGAAATGTGAACGTTATAAATCAGTAAAAAAAAAAAAAAAAAAAAAAGAGGAGGGAAGGAATGAAATTCACTATCTACAGTTATCTTTGTACACAGATAATTTTTAACCACAATAATGTTCAAATAGTCTTTCTGGATATGGTATATAACCTACTGTAAGAACCTATAAGAAAAGTAGTTTTCTTTGCTATTTTCACTAATCAAAATGTATAGTACTTGTTTCATTTCATTTCATTTTTTTTTGTTTATCAGCAGAGGACAACTATGAATTCTGTAAATAAAATTTGCTCACCAAGTGAGGAGAACTCTGCACAGTTAAAGTACTGCTACTGCCACTGGAAGATTTCTGGTGATCTTTCAAACTGGAAAAAATATATATTATATATAGTTCTTCATTCAAAATGCACTAACCTATAATCTTAATAATTAGCTGTGGAAATGTAGTCATCTATAATCAATTTTCTTGCTTACTAGTTAATTCAGATATTTCAGAGTTGTACCTTTAGTGGTATATTGACTTCAAAATTAACATTAATATGTTTTTATATAATGAAACCTGTGGTGAATTCATCACTAAAAACAAACATACTAACCACAGTAATGACTATTTAATTCATAAATATTTCATCCCAAGTATCTTGGGACATCATCAGTACAGTAGTTCAAACAATACTACGAAAAACATACAGTCAGGGCACATGATTACAATGGAATCTCAATATGCGTGCAGTAACGTGTTATAGAAGTAAATTAAATATAACTGAAAAAAAAAAAAAAAAAAAAAAAAATATATATATATATATATATATATATATGAAATTAATTTTTTTAACTTGGGGATATTGTATATTAGGATTACCAAGTTATTTTATAAGCTTGGTTATTTAACTCCTAATCCCAAGTATGCAAACAATTAAGTTTACGCCTGAAACATAGTTCAAGTCTAAAGATGGTACAACATCAGAGCAACTCATTGTAAAGGTGGGTAAAGCTGTGATCACTATTCTTAGTATTTTCCATAATGTAAAGCACATCTTTTAGTGAGCTGTGCTTTACATTATGGAAAATACTAAGAATAGTGATCAGAGCTTTACCCACCTTTACAATGAGTTGCTCTGATGTTGTACCATCTTTAGACTTGAACTACGTTTCAGGCATAAACTTAATTGTTTGCATATTTGGGATTAGGAGTTAAATAACCAAGCTTATAAAATTACTTGATAATCCTAATATATATATATATATATATACAGGGTGTTTGGGATAAATTTGACATATTTATAATTAATTATATTTTTCCGTAAGTTACATGTATTAACACACACTTCTCTTCATTTAAAAGTTTGGACCCTTCTTCATTCATATACAAGATGTCAGAAAGGATGGATAGCTGGAACCCACCTGAATCATGGAAGAGAATAACTTGTATCATGATGATTCGTGCCCGCCATCAAAATAAGGATATTACGACTGCTGCCCAATGCTCCCTGAATACAGTAAAAACAATCAGGCATGAACTAGAGACTTGCAATGGTGACTACGAGGATGTAGCAAGAAGAAAGATCCCTAGCAGACGATCTGATTGCGTTCGTACAGCAGAATTCCTCGCAAATCTGCAGGAACAGGTGTTGAAGAACCCTGGCATTGGAATTCGGGCTTTGTTCGTGGAGTTGCTAACTGTAGTCAAGCCCTGGATAACAAGGGTAGCCAATGGTAGGCCGTATGTATGGCAGCAGGATTCGGCCCCTTGCCACACCTCTGGGAAAAGTCAAAAATGGTTGTCTGAAAATTTCTACGACTTCACCAGTCCAAATGTTTGGCCTCCAAACTCCCCAGACCTTAACCCCATGGATTATTTTGTATGGGGCGCAGTTGAAAAAGACACCAATCGCACTTCCAGTAATACAAAAGCCCAGTTAATGGATAAAATTAAAACAGTTTTTGCGGCCCTTCCCAGGGAGACTGTAGCATCAGCTTGTTCGAGGTTCCGAAGCAGAATTGAAGCTGTGATCGATGCTAATGGTGGTTATTTTGAGTAAATCTTGTTGATAGTATTGTAATTAACTCTGCCTGTAATGTTTTTTTGTCAATTCATTAAATTTAATAGATACAAAGAAGATTTTCTTTTTCCTTACGAAACTGTCAAATTTATCCCGAACACCCTGTATATATATATATGTGTGTGTGTGTGTGTGTAGAAGGTATTTTACCTTGGGTAGAATAAATATTAAAAATACCAAGCAATTTTAAACCTGGTTTTACTCCATTACCCAAGTAAGCAAACAGACAAATAAGTCAAGTTTGTGCCTGCAAGTGATGCAATTCTAGCTGATCCTACAGGTAGTGCAAGACCAAGGCAACTCGTGGTAAAGGTGGCATAAGCTCTGATCACTAATCTTAATATTTACCCTTAATGCCAAAACATATCTCCAAGAAGGGGATGCATGATGTTTTTTGTATTAAAGGCAAGGGGCCACTACCCAGACCGGTTTCGACCTTTATTGAGGTCTCGTCAGTGGGAGCTAGGGTAGAAATACCAAGATTTAGTAATACAGAGCTTATAAGTATTTTACCAGAACAAGTTGCCATAAGGTGTTTTAACCTTATTAAATAAAAATCTTAATTTCTGGATTTATACATTCAAAGAAAAGAAGATGGTTCCATCGTCACATCTGTCTATCGCAAGCCTACATTTTCAGGTTGCTACATTCACAATTCTTCTGCTCATCATCCAGCTCACAAATTTGGCATCATTAAATCACTAGTTTCCAGAGCACACAAATTCTGCTCCTCTAAAGATTCTCTAAACCAAGAACTAAAAATAATTAAAAATACAGCCATACTATATGGATATAATCTTAAAACAACTCGAAAAATCATCAGTCACCTTCCCACACATCAACCCAGGCAAGAAGAAGTCCATAGGATTCCGATACCTTACATCATAGGCATCACCAAACGTCTTTCAAAAATTATGAAGAAATACAATTTTGCCACTACTAACACACCTATCAACCAAATCTATAACTTGTTACCTTCTCCTAAGGACAAACTCTCACCTCTGATGTTACCTGGTGTTTATGAGATCCAATGCACCTGCAAATTGTCTTACTTACTATGGTCAGACAGGTAGGTCTGTTCAGAAATGCAAACCGTAGGATTCATTGGGAGAAGCTGAAACTTTTACATAGATCTTTATATAAATATGAACGTTTATATAAAGAAAGTGCTGAAGCCCTACTACACAGACCACATTTAAACAGCAACGACATTCTTACTATTCCTAAAATATATATTGGAAATTGTCATACAAAATTGTTTAAAATAATCTTGATATATATATATATATATATATTTAAAAAGATATTTAATGACTAAAAAACTGAGAATTAATTAAAAGCTTTAATGATAAAAAACACAACAGTTTCAGCTTTTTACAGCCTTCATCAGGTATCTTTTTAGGAAGAGGAAACAATAATAAAAACTGAAGATTCTGAAAAACTGAGAAGCACAGATAAATTGCAGTACATAACTGGAGAGAAAAAAAAAAAAAAAAACATTTCAATCTGGCTACTTCCGATATCAAGACACCATCTATAAACAGCACTAGAGCTTGGCGATGGGGAACCCATTATCCCTATTCTGGCGAATATTTACCTTGAGGACTTCGAAACAAGAGCTATATCGTCCTTTTCATTTAAACCAAAAGTTTGGACGTGTTATGTAGATGACATTTTTATTATATGGAGCCACGGCAAAAACTCTCTCATGGATTTTCTTCATCATCTCAATAACCAACATCCAAATATAAAATTCACAGCCGAACTAGAACACGAAAACTCCCTACCATTCCTGGATATAAAACTCTCATGCTGCTCTGGAAAATTTAAAATCTCTATGTACAGAAAACCAACACATACTAATAGATATCTTCACAATCTTTCTCATCATTTTCTACCACAAAAACTCGGAACAATTTCCACCTTTGGACACAGAGCACACTCTCTTTTAAACGATCCAGATGAACTTCAAAAAGAAATTAATCACCTCTCACATCTCTCTGAACAAAATGGATATTATAAAAAAAACATTAAGAAATTTCTTATAGATCCTCCTAGGCACTGCAATACAGAAACTACCAATTTTAAAGGTAGCATCTCAATCCCATACATCAGTTCGGTCTCCCAAAAATTGGCTAACGTCCTTAAGAAGTACAACATCAGGACGTCATTTACTACACTTCCAAAAATCCAATCTCTTATAAGCCATCCTAAGCCGAAGCATCACAATCAGAATCTTCAGCCTTCATCAGAATCTTCAGTTTTTAGTATTGTTTCCTCTTCCTAAAATGATACCTGATGAAGGCTGTAAACAGCCGAAACTAGTTGTGTTTTTCATCATTAAAGCTTTTGATTAATTCTCGGTTTTTTAGTCATTAAATATCTTTCAAAATGTATCAAAGTAACCGAGTCAATGCTCATGAATACATACATATATATATATATATATATATATATGTTTTTTTTTTTCCAGTTATATTTAATTTACTTCTATAACACGTTACTGCATGCATATTGAGATTCCATTGTAATCATGCACCCTAACTGTATGTTATTCCTAGTATCGTTTGAACTACTGTACTGATGATGTCCCAAGATACTTGGGATGAAATATTTATGAATTAATTAGTCATTACTGTGGTTAGTATGTGTGTTTTTAGTGATAACATTAATATGTTATAAATTAAAGGATGGAGCTCAATATATAAAAAAGTTAATATTTAATATAAACATATATATGTATATATATATATATATATGAAAAAGTTTAATGACTGATACCGAGAGATAAAAAGATGACATGATATATTTGAAAAGATATAGTTTACTAGTTTCGTTGAATTGATCAACATCTTCAGGTATCACAATCAAAGAAGTATATAAGGAATTACAGAGACTTAAAATTGTAATAACAGAACAAGTACAAAAAGACAGTAGCGTGTTTGAAAACAAAATGTGAACTTGAGTTCCAAAGAAACATATACTACGCGCTGTCGTGAGTGCGCCAGTACTGAACAGAGGCAACGTGTGCATCAGAGAGATTAAAACTCAGGCTGTTGTTGATATGAGAGGAATCTAGAGAAATTTCCCAAGATTCGACAATCTTTCTCTCGAGTTCATCATAGCACACATGGATGTTAGAAGTTTGAGTCCAGTTCACAATGTGTTGGCGGCCTTCGTCTGAGTTTAGCTGAAAAGAGAATGTGGCTAGAGAGAGCGCTAGCTCTAGTCCTGTTATATGAGATGTCTCGACGATGTTCTTCCAAATGTAGAAGGATGGATTTAGCAGTCTGGCCATAGTATGGCTTTCCACAATCATATAAAATCTTGTACACTCCTGGAAACTGAGTTGGAAGATGTTTCACTTTAGGTTTGCTAAGTATTGAATGAAGTTTTGGAAGCATAGTGAAGCAAGTTTTGAAGTTAAACTTCTTGAGAATCTTTGACAGTTTCGGTGAAATAGAGCTGATGTAAGGTAAAGAAATGAAGGCTCTTGGGGAAGAGGGATCTTCAGAAGTAGTTGAGTGACTGGGGGAAAGAAATTTGTCAATTTTCTTAGGAGAGAAATCATTATTAATAAAAGTTTTTTTTAGAAAAAGGAGTTCATTTTCAATTTCTGTTTCTTCTGTAAGTAATGATTTGGCTCGGTGAGCTAAGGTGGAAATAATACCAAATTTTTGTGGGGGATAGTGATGGGAGGAAGCATGAAGGTATCTATCAGTATGAGTAGGCTTTCTAAAAATTGAGATTTTAATACTCTCAGCACATCTGGTAAGTTTCAGGTCTAAAAAGGGGAAGCAGTCATCTGATTCCAGTTCGAAGGTAAAAGAGATTTTTTCATGGCACTTGTTTAGGTGGTCTAAAAATAAATTGAGGTTGTTGACACCATCTTCCCAGATGAGGAAAATACAGTAAAACCTCTTTTTTATGTTCCTGCAATTTACGTTTTCTTGCCATTTACATCATTTTCCGTTGGTCCCGTCTTAAGGCCTATTCTTACGATGTATTGTTTTCCCGCCATTAACAACTTGATATGGACGTTATTTCCCGTGATTTGCGTTTTTTTCTCTGGTGGCAATACTGATTTTCGAATCAATTTCTGCGGAAATCTGCGCATTTATGTTTCCAGAATGATGTTGCTTTCGGCTGTAGTTTCATTTCCGGCATCATGGTGACTTGCACGCTTGCAGCAGTAATGTAGTAATGAGCGATACCGTGATTTTTCAATCACAGTACGAATTAATATTGAAGAATTTCTGCTACGTAATTTAGAGTGTGAAAGTTGCTTTCAAGTTGCGGTGGTGGATTATCCATGTTAGTAAAATGGAGAAAAAAAAAGACAGAAAATGTATTTCAGTAGAAGAAAAGATGGCAATTATGCAACGTGTAGATTGGCATGCCAGAACACGTGTGCATTTAGCAAAAGATTTTGGACTCTCCGTGTCCACTTTGAACACGATAGTAAAAAACAGGTCAAGGATCGAACTCAATGCAAAGCAACCAGGCGCTATGTCAAAAAAAAAAAAAAACGAAAAGCAAAAACAATCAACTATTAAAGATTTTTTTCAACAGATAAATGTAAGTAATTGTAAATTCATTTATTTTCAGTTATTAAATTTTATAATCTAGTATGTAGACTCACATACTAGCAGTAAGTCATCTTTTAGCCTTTTTTAAATGTTTTTTACATTTCCTGCTATTTACACTTTTTTCCATCAGTCCCCTGAAAAGTGTTAAAAAAGGGGTTTTTACTGTATCATCAATAATAGCGATACCAGAATTTTGGTTTAAGATGGAAGGAGTTAATAGCTTTTTCTTCAAAATCATTGAGAAATATATCTGCGAGAATTGGAGAGCGGGCTGCTCATGGCCAGACCTGAGTTTTGTAAGTAGATCTTATTGTCATATTTGAAGTATCCTGACTTCATGCAATGGGAGAGAAGAGCAAAGAGTTTTTTTGATAATTTGTGCTTGAGAAGATGGAGGACTACTTGAGCAGGTACATTTGTAAAGAGAGAAACAATATCGAAACTGGCTATTAAATCTGTTATTTTAAGTTTGATATCCTTAATTTTAGAAACAAAATCTGCAGAGTTTTTAATATGTGAAGAGGAAATTCCAGAAAGATTTCTTAAAAAAGAAATCTTTCTGGAATTTTCACTATTAATTTCTTACTCAGAAATTAATAGTAACCCTACAATTGAACTACACAATAGAACTAATAATTTATTAAAAACCACCTTGGAGTTACAAAGAAACATTTGTCTTTCTCTTAGGTCATTTCATCCCTTAATCCCACGATTGTATAGTCTCCCCAAGAAACAAACTGCCCACTCAGACCTATAGATGGCAGTTTGTTTTGTGAATCTTGGGGAGCCCATACAATCGTGGGATTAAGGGATGTAGTGACCTAAGAGAAAGACGAATGTTTCTTTGTAAGATTTCTTACTCTTCTACCTATAACTAACCTTTCCAAATATCTCACGAGGTTTCTAAGAAATCTTTCTGGAATTTCCTCTTCACATATTAAAAACTCTGCAGATTTTGTTTCTAAAATCAAGGATATCAAACTTAAAATAACAGATTTAATGGCCAGTTTCGATATTGTTTCTCTCTTTACAAATGTACCTGCTCAAGAAGTTCTCGATCTTCTCAAGAACAAATTATCAAAAAAATTCTTTGCTCTTCTCTCCCCAAGATACTTCAAATATGACAATAAGATCTACTTACAAAACTCAGGTCTGACCATGGGCAGCCTGCTCTCTCTGATTCTCGCAACGATTTTGAAGAAAAAGCTATTAACTCCTTCCATCTTAAACCAAAATTCTGGTATCGCTATATTGATGATATTTTCCTCATCTAGGAAGATGGTGTCAACCTCAATTTATTTTTAGACCACCTAAACAAGTGCCATTAAAAAATCTCTTTTACCTTCAAACTGGAATCAGATGACTGCCTCCCCTTTTTAGACCTGAAACTTACCAGATGTGCTGAGAGTATTAAAATCTCAATTTTTAGAAAGCCTACTCATACTGATAGATACCTTCATGCTCCCTCCCATCACTATCCCCCACAAAAATTTGGTATTATTTCCACCTTAGCTTACCATACTAATAGATACCTTCATGCTCCCTCCCATCACTATCCCCCCACAAAAATTTGGTATTATTTCCACCTTAGCTTACCGAGCCAAATCATTACTTACAGAAGAAACAGAAATTGAAAATGAACTCCTTTTTCTTAAAAAAACTTTTATTAATAATGGTTTCTCTCCTAAGAAAATTGACAAATTTCTTTCTCCCAGTCACTCAACTACTTCTGAAGATCCCTCTTCCCCAAGAGCTTTCATTTCTTTGCCTTACATCAGCTCTATTTCACCAAAACTGTCAAAGATTCTCAAGAAGTTTAACTTCAAAACTTGCTTCACTATGCTTCCAAAACTTCATTCAATACTTAGCAAACCTAAAGAGAAACATCTTCCAACTCAGTTTCCAGGAGTGTACAAGATTTTATATGATTGTGGAAAGCCATACTATGGCCAGACTGCTAAATCCATCCTTCTACATTTGGAAGAACATCGTCGTCGAGACATCTCATATAACAGGACTAGAGCTAGCACTCTCTCTAGCCACATTCTCTTTTCAGCTAACTCAGACGAAGGCCGCCAACACATTGTGAACTGGACTCAAACTTCTAACATCCATGTGTGCTATGATGAACTCGAGAGAAAGATTGTCGAATCTAGGGAAATTTCTCTAGATTCTTCTCATATCAACAACAGCCTGAGTTTTAATCTCTCTGATGCACACATTGCCTCTGTTCAGTACTGGCGCACTCACGACAGCGCGTAGTATATGTTTGTTTGGAACTCAAGTTCACATTTTGTTTTCAAACACGCTACTGTCTTTTTGTACTTGTTCTGTTATTACAATTTTAAGTCTCTGTAATTCTTTATATACGTCTTTGATTGTGATACCTGAAGATGTTGATCAATTCAATGAAACTGTAAACTAGTAGTATCTTTTCAAATGTATCATGTCTTCTTTTTATCTCTCGGTATCAGTCATTAAAGCTTTTTCATAATATTCCAACCAAGTAAAAATGAATTCTGAAAAAAAAAAAAAAAAAAATATATATATATATATACACACACACACACAATGGATCCATTATTGCATTATACTGTTTCAAATGTTGGGAATAACTTTATATACATTTTGGGTAAACTTTGCTGGCCCAGTTGACCAAGTGGTTAGCGTACCTGCTCTCCAACCAAAAGGCTGAGGTTCAAATCCTGCGTGAGCATGGATATTTGTGATTGTGTTCAGGTGAACGATAAATTTCATCACTTTGTGTGAGACCACTTACCCATTTATAGAAGGCCTGAAGTGGCTTTAAAATGTTCCATGTTTGATCTCTAGAGCAGGATTTATGGACTATGTAAAAAATAAATTAAATATACAAAAATATATAAAATTGATAAAAAATAGAAAAAACATATCCTTAGCCCACTCATGGTATAAATGTACTATAGTAGTACCTAAGCTTTTTGTTTCCTAGAGCACATTCTAAAATACCGATAGGCACCATCTATTTTTTCAACAAACCTTTTGAATTCGTTTGTTAAATGAATACATACAAAGTTTACATTATAATCAAATGTTTTATTACTTAAAAGTTTACATTATAAAAAAATGTAAATATATATATGTAAGTTAGTGTGATCCTTGGCATTCCATTTCATTGGCCAGTGCTTTATAATTAGGAGAATATGATGATATTCCAGTTCTTAAACTGGAATGAACAACTTCGAATGAGGGTCTACTTTACATTGTATGCATTTAATACTCGTCATGTGTCATTAAAGCATGCATCATATAGCATGCCATGAATTGTTGCGTGATTATTTTAAACTATACGGCACACACAAATTGGTCTACGGGCGCCATGGTGCCCGCGGGCATAGGGTTGGGAACCCCTGTACTATAGTCTTCAAATAGCTTCGTGTGGATGGGAGCGACATAAAAAACAAACAATGTTTCTTCACCAAATTTACACATAAAATCACAGAAACTCAAAGTTACGAACAAGTGAAATTTAAGCCAGCTTCTTCTTTGATTTCTAGTGATCAGATCTGAACTTTACCTTTGGGAGCGTTTCAATTTTGTGGAGTTTAAGGCAAGGTGTACTGCTTGCAGCTCAGCAATACAGTTGTACATTTTAGTGGAATCTGATTAGGACTCCACTAGACTAGTTTTGAACTGTCTATACAGACAGGTACAAAATTAGAGTATTCTACTCTGTGTTTTGAAAAAATGTTGCTGGTGAGGGGAGAGGGGATATGTTTCACTAATCTGCACAGAAGAGAGAGAAGCTTTATAATGGATGCAGCTGTGAAATGATGGTAGTTTGGTGGCATCTGTGCAATATTGGCTACCTTTAATGTAGAGAGCTCATAGAAATGTTTTATTCACTATAAACAAAAAGCACACACGGCATGACGGATGCACAACGTTTCTTGCTGCAGACAAAAAATTATTGGTCATATCAGATAGTCCTGCAGGAATTTTATTTTGGTTGTATATGATAAGGACAGCTGCTGATGTCAAAGTGGTAAAGGTGGTTCATTTGCTTCAATGTAAAGCTAAGAATAGTAATGTTCAAAATGCTCTGGTCACAATTCTGAATGGTGGATTAGATCTAGCTATTGAAGTGTAGTCTCCCTTGCGGAAACATAGACATAAGACCCATAATCAAGTTGTGATCTGATAAGTACTCGATATAAGTGAAGCAATGAACATTTGTCTGCATCAATGTTCCCTCTATGTGAGTGCAGTGCCATACAGTAACGGAAATATTCATGTGCATACCGAATTACTGCTGCACAGCTACTGGTGGATGTAAAAAAAAATTTACAGTTACTGGTAGCAAGAACTCTGCTTCAGCAGTAACTGGGATTACTGTTTGGTCTAGTTATAGTTTGGCCAGAATGAACACTACATATGAGAAAAAATACAAGCAGTTGTCTGTAGCAAAAATCTTAACCCATTTGAAAGCACTCAGTTTGAAACATGGTCAATAGCTTATAGCACTGTCTCCTGCTCTCTCTCTCTCTCTCATATGGCCTTCATGTTACAAGAATAACAAAAGATGGTAAAGCCATCCGCATAGAGGGCATTACTTATAGCTGAAGGAAGTCGTTTTGTTATCGAGTTAACTATGAAAGCAAACAGCATGACACTTAATACAAAACCTTGTGGAACTCCTTTTTGAAGAAAGGGCCAAAAGAGGGCTGATCACACTTGCATTGGAAAAGTGAGTTAGAAAGTTTTTTAATAAAGAGATGAAGGTTTCCTCTGAAACCAAAGTTAGATAAGTTTTTCAATATGCCAACCCTCCAAGCTGTTTCATATGCTTATTATTATTATTGTTATATGGAGTCCAGAGACTTATCGTGGTTGACAAACTATCACACACACAAAACCTATCATACTTCTTTTTAAACTCATTCACTGTCATGGAACTCGCAACTAATTCTGGCAATCCATTCCACTCATTCACCACTCTACATGCAAAGAATGTGGTCTGCACACCCCTACTAACCATACTCTTACACAACTTCCACAACTTCCACAGACAGCCCCTAATTCTTTGACTATTTGTCATATATTGAAAAATTTCCTTTGCATCAATTCCATAAACTCCCCCTTTAAAATCTTAAAAGTTTTTATCATGTCCTCTCTTTTCTGCCTATCAACGAAACTTTTCTTCATAGGGAGCATTCTGCAGACCTGTCACCAACTTGGTCACTCATCTCTGAATCTTCTCTACCACCTCCTGGTGTCCAAAAAACCCAGGTGACCAAATATGTGCACAATAGTCAAGATGCAGCAGAATCATAGTCTTATAAAAAGGGATAATAACTTCCCTATCTTTACTTGTTAGTACGTTTTTTAACATACAAGTAATTCTTTCAGCCATTTTACCACCTCTTGCAGTATGTCATCTAGCTTCAATTCTCAGTCCACTATTATCCCCAAGTCCCTAGCCTCATCAATTTCCTGCAATCCAGTACCATCAGTATAATACACTGTATGCAATCTTTTCAACCAAAAATGCACAACCTTATATTTTGCAACATTAAATTGACAATCATTATCCTTTGCCTGCAATGCCAATTTATTCAATCTATTGCTCTCCAGTTTTGCATCATCAGGAAACAACTGAATATCCCCTTTTAAATCTTTCCCAATATCACTGATATACAAATTAAAGAGTAGTGGCCCTAGTACAGAACCCTGAGGTATGGTACCCCCACCATATATACTACTCTCGGGTAGTATATTATATCTTTACCTGGCTTTGGAAAAACAATCATAAAAACTTTTTTCAGAATTCCAAAAATACATTTTCACAGAATTTCTATTGAACAGATAGCGCACCTGATGAAATAAGGATGGTAACAGATTTTAACAATCTTATAATGGATATGGTCATATCAGTCGGCACTGAAGCAAGGCAGTTTCACTTCTTCTTTCTTGAATGGTTTGTTGTCATCTAGATCAGTGGTTCCTAACCTTTTCCCACTTGCATACTCCTTTTAAACCCATTTCTATAAACTGTACCCCTTGTTTTTAAAACAGCTGTTTTTAAATATTGATATTTTTGTTCAGTGCCTATCTTAATGTAAAATAGTGGAAATGAGGCCATTTCCACCACTACCGATTATTTTTCGTGTACCCCTGAACAGCCCAGCATGTACCCCCAGTTGGTAACCGATGATCTAGATCATTCAAAGTGAACAGAATTTCATATCTTTCCTTTGCTTTTTTAGGACCAGGAATTCTGGACTGTAAAAGAACGGTTTTGGAAAAAAATCTCTCCCTGAAAGTGTAGCTGCAACTGTGCATCAATTCTATTCCAGGATCGAAGAGGGGTGAGTGGAATATCTGCCCTTCATTTTCTGGGTTTTTTCCAGGAATTTTTTGGTGTTCACTCTTGTGGCAGAAGACATAAAAATGATCCACGAGTCCTCCTGGTTCTGACAGTAGTATGTTTAGGTGCAAGCACATTTGAAGGAAATTAAATGTATACAAGAAATGATCACAGATTATGCAAGATTTAATGAAAGAACTTAAACACAAAAAGTATTTAAAGACAAAAGTTGACCAGCAAAGACTTTCTTGAAACTTTCAATTTTGCATCACTTCAGCATATAGTAAAAAAAGATTATTATGATTACGATAAGTTGATATATTTTCAAATTAGCAGAGGTTACAAATGAAGATGATAATATGCTATGAAAAGATTAGCAGCAGTATATCACATTGGTGGAACTCTACTCCAGGAGATTGATGAGGCCAGGGACTTGGGAGTGTTGGTGGATAGGAAATTGAAGTTTAGGGGGCACATTGCAAAAGTGGCTAAATCAGCTCATCAAATCACTTGGATGCTAAAGAATACTTTGACGAGAAGAGATAAGTAAGTTATTGTTCCCCTGTATCGAGCCTTGATAAGACCCCATCTAGATTACTGTGCCCAGATCTGGTCACCTAGGTTTCTTCTTGATGGGGAGGAGGTGGAGAGGATCCAGAGGCGAGTGACCAAGATGATAGCAGGTCTGTGGAATGAACCTTATGAGAACAGGTTGAGGATCTGTGGGTTGCAAAAATTGGTTGATAGGCAGAGGAGGGGAGATATGATTGAGACATTCAAATTGCTGAAGGATTTCTATAGGATTAATTCAGAGGATATTTTTGGGAACAGGACTGATGGTGGGAGGACTAGGGGACATCCATGGAAGTTGGACAAGAGTGTGGTTAATAAGGGTGTTAGAGCTGGGTTTTTTACTTTTAGAATGGTGAATGAGTGGAATAAGCTGCCTGAGTCTGTTGTGGGTGCTGTGACAGTGAATGAGTTCAAGGCAAAGTATGATAGGTACTGTGTGAATGTCAAATAGTTGAGATGGACATGATGTTCAGGGCCTCCCTTGATGAGTCTAGGGACTCCTTGGAGCCGCCCGTAATAATAATAATATCAAGCTGTACATGCAAATCAACGTACTCAAACCTCGATATGAATTACATCAAGATAGGTGATCTACTTACTAAGTGTTAAAATGACAATGCAGAATAGTACAGTGGTATCTCGCTAAGCCAAACAAATAAAAACTGTGCTCGTTCTGAGTAGCGAAATTTCCTCCAAGAGACAACAACAACTAGCGTTTAAGACAAAAATAATCAAATTCTAATCGAACATCAATTTAATCCTGTAAATAAATGAAGTAAATGACAGAAAAAAAGCTACTGTACTGTAATGCAAAACTTAAAAAATAATACAGTACATAACACCAGTTTATTTTAGTAAAAAATTTAGTTTGTTATTGAAAAATTGCTGAATTAAATCAGAATCCTCAACAACCTGTGTTGTTGAGGATTCTGATTTAATAAAATTGCATAGTTCATTACATAATTTAATTTGCGTAAAAATTATCACTTTCTTGTACACAACACAAAATAAAGTTTCACAAAATAACACAAAAAATATTTTTTTTTATTTCTTTATAAAAAAGTCACTGATTTTTTTCTGCTTCTTGGAAGTTTAACTTTTTTCGAATGCTTCTCGGAGCTGCATTAGCAATAAAATTTTGTGGAATGGCGTATCATTCTGCTTATCCCATTCTATGCACATCACATTTTATTTTTTTTTTTCTTCGAGTTCTTTCTCGTCATCTCATTCATTCTGCAGCGTCATATAATTTCAGCATCTGATTTGATTTCGAATTCACTTTCGGTTCTACCTGTAATCCATTCCGTGACATCTGTTTGTGAAATTTCAACATATGGATTTATATTTTTAACCAAATTATGCACATTTTGAATTTCTTCTTTTTGTGTATCACCATAGTTATCTTAGTAAATTCTAGAAGGCCACATGATGCTCTAATTGCTTTAGGTTCGACGGCTTCCCAAGCAGCAGCAACTGAGAATGCTACATTCTTCAAATTTATATTTTTTATTGATGTGGTAACTCATAATTTTGGGAAATTAGATTTAAAAGCAGGTCATTATGTTATTTTAATTTAATGGATTGTATTATGTTCTGATCCATTGGTTGCAACAATGGAGTACAGTTTGGAGGCGAAAACATAGCTGTAAAATTTCCGTCCTCACTAATCAATTCATCTGCTAGTACAGTTATCCAATAATAAAAGTGCTTTCTGTTCTAAATTCTGGGATTTTAAATAACTTTTAACAGATGGTACAAAATCGTTGTGAAACCAGTTTGAAAAAAGTTTGATATTCATCCATCCTTTACGTTGACTTTGGTACAAAACCGAAAGGCAGCAGTTCTTAAATGATCTTGGATTTTTTGATTTTCCAGTCATAAGTAACTTTAATTTATGTTTTCCTGAGGCATTTGCACAAGGCATGATCATGACACTCTCTTCGGACATTTTTCGATTGGGCACTGAGGCTTCATTTCTGTGAACTAGAGTTTTCTTTGGTAACAACCTCGAACAAAGACCACTTTAATTTGCATCATAAATTTGATCATCGGTTAAATTTAATTGAAAAATTTTTTCTAAAAAAAGCTTTTTGGAATGGTTCTACGGTGGAAACGTCACTAGACGGTTTTTCTCCTGATACTGATAGATACCGAATACAGTGGCATTTCTTAAATTTTTCTAGCCAACCATCACTTGCTTTGAATTTCTGATCTGGGTAAATTTGTGAATGGAAATGCTTAGCTTTCTGCTTTAAAATGTCTCCAGAGATGGGAGTATAACGACTTCTTTCTTGAAGAAACCATGTGTAAACAGCAGAATCAAGTAAAGAAAAATCACTTGTTTTCAGAGTTTGTCTCTTAATGACCAAGCAAGGCTTGCCCCTTCTTCTGTGGTTGAAATATAAGTTAAAATCCTGTCTTTTATTTATTTTTTTATTTTCATGTCACTGTAGATTTGCCGACAGCGTATTCAGTAGCAAGTTGTATGGCTGCTTCAGCCTTTTCTAGACGCTGAATTATTTTACACTCATCCGACAATGATAATGTTACGTGTTTTCTTTTGGTAGGCTTCGACCTGGTAGCCATTTTAATGAAATAAATTTTAGTGTTAAAAAGAATAAAATAAAAAATGAAGTTAATGAAAAACTGAAAAAAAAAAATTAAAAACTAAAACAATCGATAATCATTCACTGAAAACTTATGAAAACACAAAACAATAAACCACAACTCAGACAATGTTTCATTTCAATAACCAAAGAAAAACTTTAGCATTATATACAACCAGGCTTTAGGCTAAGTCGTCGTCATTGTTGAAGGGACGTAAAGATACACAAACATTGTGCAATAGTGGTGACTAATCAGTTCATTAACATCAGCGGTGATTCATGCAACAATACAGTACATACAAAAAAGCAAACGAGAACACATAATAAATCAAAATAGGCCTACAGTACAGTATAACCATACAATCGACAGTATGAAAAAAATACTGTACTGTAATAATAATAAAATAAATAATAATAGTTAAAATAATAATATGTAATAAATAAAACTTTTTTTTAATTTTCAAACCGCAGTTCGAATTAATGGAGGGTTCGGACTAAAGAGGTTCGGATTAGCGAGATACCACTGTATTTAAAAATTCTCTCTCCCTCTATGAAGTTAAGCTTCTGTAGTGTGAATTATCCATTATAATGTATCCAGTATATGATCACAAAAGAAAAAAAAATTATAAAAAAATGTTCATTCAACCAAGTTCCTTTTCCTATGTTCTGTGGCATACATCATTAGAAACACATCATAATTAGAAAAAACTTGTATTAACAGATAGATTTCTAACATAACTACCATATACATAGAACAGGCTTAAAACTCAAGGTAAACACTGCATTGAGATATCAAACACATGGCTCAATGTTGAACTGTGTTATGTAATGTTTATCATGACCTAGTTCAGCTTGTTTAGTCTTTAATGTACTTTGACCATAGTTGGTTTAAAATAAGACCTTGGGTTTTTATCGCACTGAATTGGACATGTTATTTCCTTCCTTTCAGTGACATGTTATTTCAGTTGCTTCTTTGAATTTATACACATAGCTATTGAATTCAATCTGACATGGCATTCTTATGACTTGTCAAAGTACCTAATGTTTTTCATTATTAGTATGATAAGTTAAGGCCAAATTTAGGCACCTATCATTTTTCTATATCCCTAATGTGTTCTTTCATTCAAATCTCATTATATTTCCTGTTTGTCTGATGTAGCAGAGGTAGTATGCACAGAAAATTTTGTATACTTCTAGTCTCTTAAGTGGTTAATGAGACTGTTGGTATTCTTAGCACTATAGGTACTTTTATAGATGGAAGGCAACTATTTCTCCGCATTTAGTGATTAACAGGTTCTACTGATCGAGAAGAAACCCAGGTGGCCAAATATGTGCACAGTAGTTAAGATACAGCTGAACCATAGCTTAAAAAACCGGGATATAACCTCCTTATATTTTTCAGAAAGATAACACTCGATAAATACCACACAAAATTTAAAATATAGCTTGCATAGATTGATGACACCTTCTTAATCTGGTTAGGTCTGGAGGAAAAATTTTTCATCTTTACACACTTCATAAATAACTTAAGTTGTAAAATTAAATTCACTGTGGAAGTACAACAAAGCAGAACAAGTCCTTTGATAGATGTTCTAATCTCAGTTATTGATCACAACAGCCTATCTTTTGCAGTATATAGAAAGAAATGCAATTCTTATTAATTGGATATCTCCATGGAGTCAAAGGACTCCTTGTGGGAGATCCACACTAACCTTTATACAATACCTATCATCTCTCTCCTTAAACTCAATCACTATCAGGACACTCACATATACTGGATCTATTACATTCATTCACCTCTCAAGAAAAAATCTAATCTGCATATCCTCACTAACCACACTCTTATACAACTTCAAGGGATGACCCATAGTTCTGTTATGTATTTAAAATTTCTTTTGTGTCAATCTATAGAATCCCTTTAGTAATATATAAGTTATTATCATGTCCCTTCTTTTCTGTCTATCAACTAAACTTTGCAACCCACACACCTTCAATCTATTGTCACAGGGCACATTCCATAGACCTATCACCAGCTTTCTTACTTATTGTTTCTTCTCAATCAGGAGGTGGTGGATCCTCTCCACCACCTCCTGATTGAGAAGAAACCCAGGTGGCCAAATATGAGCAAAGCAGTCAAGATACAGCTGAATCATAGTTTAAAAAAGAGGGATATAACCTCCCTATCTTTATTTTTTTTTTTTCAACATCCAAGGAATCCTCTGAAATGCCCTCTAAACTTCAACTCTCTATCCAAAGAGAGAGCGAGAGAGTTGAGGCATAGCTCCACATCAATTTTCTGCAATCCAGTATCATCAAGGTGATATACAGTATGTAATCTATTCATCTCAAAGTGTAATAATCTTAGAATTTGCAAAGTTTCTTTGTTTCTTAATTTTTTAGTTATTAAACAATTTTTAACTTTAAAAATCCACTGTCCATTTGATTCATTATCTTCCTTGTTATTAGTTCTATTACTCTCTGATTTCAGAATGACCTCAAAGACAGGAATTGTTATTTTTGTATATAAAGAGTATTTGAAAGAAGGGAACTGAAGTTTTTTGCATTAATTGAGTAAATACATAAAAAATAATAGAAAGCTAATACAGGGTGTCCCAAAATTCACGCAAGATTTAAATTTAGCACCATTTGTGCGGTAAAGTGTTGCCAACGAGAAAAAAAAGACAGTGTGACAGCTGACAGTTCAGAGTTATTAAAAATGGAGCGCTACACAAAAGAACAACGCATTTTCATTGAGCAATATTTTAAAAATAATGAAGGTTTGGCAGGTACAGTTGGCAATTTTCGTACAAAATATGGTCGGAATAGTGATTTAACTTCATCAACTGTGAAAAGATTAATTAAAAAATTCAAGGAAACTGGATCAATTAGTGATCTTATACACTCTGGCCATCCTTCAACAAGTCGTTCAACAGAAAACATCGAAGCAGTTCGTGAGAGTGTTGCTGAGAGTCCAGGAACATCAATTCGGCACTGTGGTCTTGAATTGGGCATTTCAAGAAGCTCTCTACAGCGTATTCTCACGAAAGATTTGCATCTTTATGCTTACAAAGTTCAACTGACTAAAGAACTGAAGCCTACTGACTACACACAGCAAAGAGAGTTCGTTGAATGGATTATGGAACAACAACAAGTGGATGCTTATTTTTCGAACAAAATCATCTTCAGCGATTAGGCTCATTTTCATTTTGATGGCTTCGTTAATCGACAAAATTGTCGCATTTGGGTTTCAGAAAATCCAAGAGTGATTGTTGAGAAACAAATTCATCCACAACGTATCACTGTTTGGTGCGGATTTTGGGTTGAGGCATCATTGGTCCATTCTTCTTCGAAAATGCGGCTGGTAAGGCAATAACAGTTAATGGTGCTTGCTATCGTGACATGATAATCCATTTTTTTGTGCCTAAATTGCAAGATATGGATGTGGATGACATGTGGTTTCAACAAGACAGTGCCACATGCCATACAGCCCGAGAAACAATTCAATTACTGCACGAGTAATTTCCTGGTCGTGTAATTTCTCGTTTTGGTGATCAGAATTGGCCGCCCAGATCATGTGACTTAACACTGTTGGACTTTTTTCTTTGGGGTTTTTTGAAGTCTAAGGTTTATGCCAACAAGTCCACGACCACCCACGCCTTGAAGGAGGAAATTGAGCGCTGTATCAATGAAATTCAGCCACATTTATGCAAAACGGTCATGGAAAATTTCGACAAAAGAGTGCGTATGTGCCAGCAAAGCCGTGGAGGTCATTTACCCGATATGCTATTCCATGCATAACCCTATACTGTATACTTTATAAATCAATAATAAATTACAATTTTTTATTAAAAACCTGTGTTTTCAATCAAAATTACTTCTTGCATGAATTCTGGGACATCCTTTAAGTGAAACTTTATTGTTTAAGGATGATGTGATTTGGGGAATAGAAATGGAAGGATAGATATAAGAAAAGAGGTGGTGGGGGGAAGTACTGTTAATGACTGCAGAGGAATTATGCCTATAAAGTGTGGAACTGATAGTACATGTGCAGATTTTGAATCTCTGTGGTGTGAAATTGAAATTAATAGGGTAGTATATGACAGAATGCTGTTATAGGCAAACTGATTGGGCATGTAAAAAAGAAGATGATCCTGATTGGAGACTTTAATTACAGGAATACAGAATGGAAGAAGGAGAAAGTTCATGAGAACAAGGAGAGTGAGTTTGTTGAATTTCTGAAGGATAAATATCTTAAGCGGCATGTGATTAAAGCAACTAGAAGCTTTAGTGTTTTGAATGATGATAACTTCAAAAGATGTACTTGTTAATGAGGTATTAACACTGCTGTTAATTGGTAAGAATGATCATGAGGTACTAGTTGACTACAGAGATTCCTATTATCACCCACCTTATAATTCCACATATACTTCTTTTCCACAGTAACCTTTTCTTGTTTTCATCACTTCACACAAGTACCTCATGAACGTTCTTACCAATTAGCATACAATGTCCAACATACACAACTCATCTACCCAATAAGTTGGGTAGATGAGTTGTGCATAAAAGTGCAAGGAAATTTCATCAGACAATATCAGACACAAGCAATGTATAACTACTCTATTTACTTGCTTAACCCAGGATTAAGTGAATAAATAGAGTAGGAGTGAAATGGATGAACAGTGAAATCAAGCAAGCTGTGCTGGAAAAGAAAATGTTATGGCAGAGGTAGAAGACAGTTGGTGGTGGTAATCAGTTCCATGAAGAGTATAAAATGCGGGCTAGAAAAGTGACAAGCATGGTAAAGAAAGAAAAGGTGCAGTATTAGATGACTGGTCAGGTAAAGGTTAATTCAAGGGAACTCTTCTGCTATATGGCCAACAAGAGGGAAAATAATTAAGGCAGACTGACACTGGTGAATAGTTATGGCAGCAAAGTAATCATAGCAAATGATGTAGGGGAATTATTTAAAGAACGCTTTATTAGTCTATATCATAATGGTGTGAATGATGCTGTCTAACATACAGAATGGAGGGAAGAATTAGGAGAATTAAAAGTGGAAGAATCAGAGGTGTATCAGATGTTGATTGGGTTAGATGTTAATAAAGCTGTGGGAATGAATGACATATTGCCACATATTTTTAAAGAATGTGCAAAACAGCCATGCTCTTGACCCAATTATTTAATGAAAATCTTGCAATGGAGAAGATTCCTATCAAATGAAAGGAGGCAAATTAATACCTCTCCACAAGCATGGTTCTAGGACAGAACTTTCCATTGAGAGACTGGTATGTATATCTGCAGTTGTGGTCAAAGTGCTGGAAAAATTGTTTAGGAATAGAATGCAGGATTGGGTTGATAGAATCTTCTATGGTGGTCAGCATGGGTTTGTAAAGGGAGGTCTTACTTCAGCAATCTGCTTACATTTTATGATAAAGTGGTGAATGTGTTATATAAAGGAGATTCACATAGAGTGTGATTTTCTTGAACTTTTCAAAGGCATTTGATAGATTACCACATTATAAGTTGGTGTTCAAGCTGCAGAAGATGGGATTAAATAACAGACTGGTGATTAGCTCTCTCTGAACATTACCAACAAGTTGTGTGTGATGGAGCAGTGTCTCAAAAAAGGAGGGTAACCAGTGACGTGCTCCAGGGATCTGTTCTTGGGGTTCCTGTTTAACTTGTTTGTAAATGATATATCATCTGGACTGACTGGGGCTCTTCAGTTGTTTGCTGTTGATGCAAAGTTGGAGAGAATTATAAATAGTATTGCTGATGTTAATTTTCTTCAGGAAGATTTGAATAGACTTTTGACTTGGACAAAGGAGTGGGATTGTAGTTTTAATCTTAATAAGTGCAAGGTGTTGCATTTTGGGGTGTAGAAATATAAGGCCTGTATACTATATTGATGACACTATACTGCAGGAAGTGGATGAGATTTGAGATCTGGGAGAGATGATTGACAGCTGACTGATGTTTAGAGGACATATTGTAAGTGCTGCAAAGACTTAATCATGCTACTATGAGAAATATTCTAATGTGTAAGGATAAGGAGTCAAATGCAGTACACAGTCTTTTGTTTGGCAATGTCTTTTGTAATATCATTATTATTACTATTATAAAGTTATATCTATGAAGTACAAAGATTCATCATGGAAAATGTAGGGTTTTTGTAATGCCTATCATAAAATGTAAATCACTGTTCTCACTGCTTCCCTCATAAATGGGGGAAGCAGTGAGAACAATCACTCAATAACCTTGAAAACTTTCCTCACTCTTGTGCAGACACTACACTTACTCAACTTCAAGGGTAATCCTCATTATTTCTATTCTTAAAATGAAAAATATCTCATTCATACTGATGTTCTGTTACTTATTTATGTTTCTTGTAATCCCGATTTATCCACTTACTACCAGAATCTGCAATCAAAAATTTCTTAATCCATTCTCACAGTCAAGTTAAAACATCATACTCTCCTCTGTATTCGCCACCATTTTCACATCATCCTGAAACCAAGTAGATCTCTGTAGTAGCCCAGATGCAATCAGATCAAGAAATAATAAAGAAGAACAATAATCTCTTTATTCTTTCACTTATCAGAATTATTATACAAATCCTTTAAATAACGCATTATATCTTTACTACTTCTGCACTCTTTCCTATGAATTATAACTCACCTCATCAATACATAAAGCCTCTATTCTCCTCATATCAGAATATAAAACTTTACATGCAACTGCTTCTGCTTACAATACTAGTCTACTAGTTTTCCCAAAAAGATACTACATCAATTTATTCTTTATCACTCTTTATCAATTTTCCATTATCGGCAAACAACTACACATCCTTCTTCAAACTATTCACAATATTGTCCCATGAACAGTCCATAAGACCTACTCTTAGACCAGTTGAAAACATATTTGTAAAACCAACAAAGACCAATTTATATATTATCATACAACACAAAATATTACCCCATGCATATCTGTTATCTATTATTTCAACTGATTAGCATAATTTAAAATTAATAAAAGCTTTCTTGGAGCTATAGACACAGAATATTACATAATATCCATATCCATTCTTTATTATTATTTCAACAGACAAGCAGTATAATTTAAAATTAATAGAAACTTTTTTGGATTTTTGCATCCCCCCACACTTCATTTTATATATAAATCAATCATTGCTAATCACTTTACTTATTTAGAAACATATTTAAATCAAATAACAGCAAGTAAAGTCATATATTTAGTTATTCATTTTTTATGTGACTCCCACCTAAAGCCTACAGTAGTACCATAAGGGGACTAAAATTTTTTTTATATTATATAATTTGTTTTATTCATGTATTCTTCTTAAGTAGCTTCACCAACCTGAAGGTTAGCAATCATGGTATGCCAGAGTGTCCATTCCTCTGTCATCCTTTTGATCTCATAAAGGTCTTGTCACTGATCCATTTCTTTATACCATCAAGATCTACCATGCAATCTTCTTCCCGTAAAATTTTCCCTCTAGTATTTCCAGATTATTTATTTATTCATATATAATATATAATATTTATTTATTTTTATATAATCCAGAATACTTGCACTATAGATCAAATACGAAACCTTTTCAAGAAGTGCAGCAGTCTCACGTAGGTCAATGAAATTCATCTTCACCTAAAGGCATTTCAAAATTTTCAAGTGAAAGGTAGGTTTTCAACCCGCATCCTACTGAATGGACAGCAGGTAAGCTTTCCAGGCCAACTTTTCATTATGATTTAATATCATTTATAAATGTTTCTTTCAAATTTATATGAAACATGTTATTCTTAATCCTTTCTTTTAGTGTTACACAGTGATCAGTATTCATTTTCGAAATTAATTATGGATTTTACAACTGTGTTATAACTAACTATTTTTATTATCCCGACGTGTTGATCTTCATATCAAGATTATCATCATCTGGAGCATACACAAATATACCAAATATACAAGACAAGCTGAGTTACACTACAAACCATAAGCTGGAGAAAGCTTGTCTTGTATATTTGTGTATGCTCCAGATGATGATGATCTTCATATGAAGATCGGAACGTCGGGATAATAAAAATAGTTAGTTTTAACACTGTTGTAAAATCCATAATTTCGAAAATGAATGTTATTCTTACTTTAGTTTAAAATACATACAAGTCATAAATAGGATTCGGTTCGAGGTTATATAGCGAGTGGCTGTGTAATTTAGCACTTATATGAAATTAATGATTGTTATCTGTTTTCTTGTGTTTTTTCATCATAAAATTAGAGTATTATAGTGTATTAGTGTAGATTTTTGTGTTTTTTGAGTATCAGTATATTTATAGCATTTTCATTGTGATATTTATTGTAATATTTTTGGCATGGCACCAAAATGACAAACAATGGTAGAAGAAACCATGTCAAAACCAGAAGAAAGTGACTGTGCTGATAGCACATACAGCTTATAAATACAATAAATATTAGAATAATATATATCTGTTTACGATTTTTTTTTTTTTTTTTTTTTTTTTTTTTTTTGATGGGGGCCAGTGAAATATTTTAATTTTTCCAAAGGGGCTTTTACATCCATAAGTTTGGGAAGCACTGATCTAGAGGAAGCGATATGAAATTGTATGTGTAAAATAAGGAGGATTAATCAGATAGGAGCTGGATTGATGAGTAATATCATTAAGTACAAGCACCAGAAGAAGAAAATGCTGTGCAGAGTATATAAAGAGAAAGGTGACCAGCATAGCAAGGAAGGAAAAATCAGATTATGAGAAGAATCCATTCAAGCAGAACCAAAGGAAATCTCAAAGAGTTCTTTTGTTATGTAGCAAGTAAGAGGAAGAATGACTATTCAAGATTAACCTTAATGAGTGATGATAGTCATGAGGAGATGGAAACAGATAAAATAGTTGAGTTATTGAGTGACCACTTTGCAAGGGTATACAATGATGATATATATCTGTTCCCACATTAGTGTCTGTCACACAGGTTAATGAATTGGATGTTTTTACGATATTGCAGAATTTCAATGTAAATACAGCTGTGGGATCAGATGGGATATCTGCTAGGGTTTTGTGAGAATGTGCAGAAGAACTGGTCTCAGAACTGGTAGAGTTCCAAGGGAGTGGAAAAAGGCAAAATTATTCCTTTGCATAACAGAAGTTCTAAGACTACAATAGCAAATTACAGACTAATCAGTATCTCAGGCATGGTGATAAAAGTATTAGAAAAATTGGTAAAAAATAGAATTCAAGAATGGGTAGATAAAAATATGATGCTGTATGAGGATCAGCATGGTTTTGTGAAGGATCCATCATGCCTTAGTAATTTACTAACTTTTTATAATAGAGTAACAGCTAAGTTGGATAACTGAAATAGCTACAGAATGATTTTGTTGGATTTTGCAAAGGCATTTGACAGAATACCACATGGAACACCGTTATGCAAATCAGAACAAATGGGGATGGATATAACACTGGTTAACTGGATAAGAGAGTGACTGCTGGAAGGATATCAAAAAGTGATATACATAGAGAGGCAGAATCGAGGCAAAAATAGGTGACTAGTGGTGTGCCACAAGGTTCAGTGCTGGGACTATTGCAGTTTAATTTGCACATAATGATATAAGAAATAACCTGAAAGGAAATATTCAGCTGTTTTGCTGATGATGCAAAATTAGGTAGAATAATAGTTAATCAAGGTGATGTGGAGAGCTTGTAATATAATTTAAATAGGCTGTCAGTATAGGCAAAAGATAATGGGTTTCAGTTTAATGTTGAAAAATGTAAAGTTATGCACTTTGGGATAATCAGATTACAAGCCATTTATCACATTTGATGGCACTGTACTCCAGGAAATAGATGAAGCTAGAGATTTAGAGATGGTGGTAGACAGAGAGTGCAAGTTTAGAGGACATATTGCTAAGGTAGCACATAAAATTACTTGGATAGTAAAGAACACATTAACAATACATTGCAACCTGGTGTTGCACTACCTTACCTCAATCCTGAAGATATTTTCAGGTGCAAACTTCATATGCTTACACTTGGATAAAGGATTAAATTTATTATAGCATATTAACAAATAGAGATAAGGAAGTTGCCATTTCTCTTTATAAGGCCTTGATATGCCTGCATCTGGATTACTGTGATCAAATCTGGTTCCCTGGGTTTCTTGGGGATGTGGAAGTGCTACAGAGGATTTAGCGGCGAGTGACCAAGATGGTGAGTGGCCTGTGGAATGTACACTATGAGGATAGATTGAAAGTTCGTGGAATGCAGAAGTTGGATGAAAGGAGAAAAAGAGGAGATATGATAAAACCATTAAAGTTGCTTCAAGGGTTTTATACGATAGATGCAGGGGAAACGTTTCAGCATTTGGCTAGAAGGACCAAAACAAGGGGTCATCCCTGGAAGTTGAATAAAGGTGTGGTCAATAGGAGTGAGAGGACCAGATTTTTTGCTTGGAGAGTGATGAATGAGTGGAATGGGCTGCCACAGTCAGTTGTGAGTGCTTTTTTTGTTAATGGGTTCAAGGAGAGGTATGATAGACTGGATCTCCCACAATGAGCCTTCGGACTCCAGGGAGGTTCCCGTATAATAATAATAAACAGAATATTTACTGCATTCCTGAAAATACAATAGACAAATGCTTAAGAATAATTTTAGTAGTATGTGGCAATCCTAGGCCAGTGGTGGTGAACTTTTTTATGTGCGCGTGCCATAAATTTACCATTTGAGTTGCTGACGTGCCGGGCAGTTTTTAATAGGGGAAAATTAATAGAAAATTAATGTAACGTTATTTATTTATTTATAAATTTATAATATATATATATATATATATATTTTTTTTTTTTTTTTTTTTTTGGGAACACGGTTTAAATAACCTCAATATTTTTCTAGATCATCTCAACAAGTTTCATGAGGAATATCGATTTCACCTAATAACTGGAATCCAACAAATGTCTTTCCTTTTTGGACTTAAAATTCACAAGATGCACTGATAACATCGAAATCTCTATTTTTAGAAAACTAACACACACAAACAAACAGATACCTTCATGCTTCTTCCCATCACTACCCTCCGCAGAAATTTGGAATTATTTCAACCCTGGCACATCGCCGTTTCCAAAACTTCGATCAATACTAAGTAGACCTAAAATAAAATATCTCCCTCTCCAGTATCCAGGAGTCTACAAGATCCTGTGTGAATATGGCAAACCATATTATGGTCAGACTGCTAAATTTGTCCTTTTACGTATTGAGGAACACAGAAGAGACATTTCCTACAATAGGACCAGGGCCAGAGCTCTCTCAAGCCACATTATCTTTTCTATTAACTCGGATGAAGGCCTTCAACGGCTCGTAGACTGGCCGCAAACTTCTAATATTCATAGGTGTTATGATGAGCTCTAAAGGAAGATAGTCGAATCTAAAGAAATATCCCTTGATTCATCCCATATAAACAAGAGCCTTAGCTACAATCTTTCTGACGCACACATTGCCACTGTCCAATACTGGCATTCTCATGACAACTCTAGCATGTAGCCAACTTTAATTGGAATTCCAGCACACACATTGCTGTTTTTAAAACTGTTCTTCGGTCTTCTATATTAGTTCTGTTGATGTAATTTTATTATGTCTCCGTTATTTTACATAATTTTTTGTCTTTGATACCTGAAGAAGTTGAATTTTTTTCAACGAAACTACTAGTATCTCAGCATTAAACTTTATTCTTTTTATTCTCAGTATTATAGTCATTCAAACTAATTTTTTCATATATATATATATATTATAAATTTATAAATAAATAAATAACGTTACATTAATATATATTAATGTAACGTAATTACAATATATATATATATATATATATATATATATATATCATCATCATCATCATACGTATCAAGGATTTAGGCCTAGCATGGCCTGTTCCAGCCTTAGAAGTCATCGGTGAATCATTTAAGAGGACGTCGGTGAATCATTTAAGAGGACGTCCTGGTTTTCTTTTTCCTAATGGCTTGTAGTTGAAGGCTTGTTTTGGTAATCTTTCTGTTTTCATTCCTTGAACGTGTTCCATCCATTTATGTTTATTTTTTTAAATTTTTTCTATTACTGGTTCTTGGTTTAATTCTTTCATAATATCTTCGTTTCTTTTGTGATCAAATAGGGGTATACTTTGCAGTTTTTCTCATAAACTTCATTTCTGCTGTTGTTAATCTTTGTTTGTCTTTTTGTTTTATTGTCCAGATTTCGCTTCCACACATTAAGACTGGTAGGGGCTAATGTATTGTATACTTTTAGCCTGGTTTGTTTTTGAACTAGGTTTGGTTTAAATATAGAGTTAATTACACCTGTTATTTTTAAATATTTTGCAATTTTTATGTTTATATCTTTTTATTTTCATATGTGATCATACATCCTAGGTAGTTAAATGAATTCACCTCTTCTAAGATCTTGTTATCTATTACTATTTTAGTTCTTGCTGGATCTTGTCCTTTAAAGGCCATAGTTTTTGATTTTTCCATTGATATTATCATACCATAATCTTTGGATATCTCATTTAGATTTAAAATAGCTTTCTGTAAGTTATCTTCAGAATTTGTAATTATTATTTGGTCGTCTGCAAAGAGGAGAGTGTTTAAGTTAACTGTAGGTGAAAGTTTAGTTCCTTGATGTAAATTTTTCTCCATTTTATTATTATTTCATTTAAGTAGATATTAAAAAGTGTTGCTGAGAGGGAACATCCCTGTCGGACCCCTTGGTTTATCTCTCTTGTATATGATAGCTCATGATTTAATCTTATTTGTATTTGATTATTTTCATATATACTTGTGACAGCTTTTAGGATATTATTTGGTATTTGTCTTTCTTTTAATATGTTAAATAATATGTTTCTTTTAACTTTGTCAAATGCTTTTTCAAAGTCAATAAATGCAATATGTGTTTCTAAATTATATTCTCTTCTTTTCTCTATTATTAATTTTAGGCAAAAGGCTGGGTCTATACATGATCGTCCTTTTCTAAATCCATTCTGTACCTCTAGAATAAAGGTTTCAGAATATTTCATTAGTTTGTTATTTAAGATTCTGCTATATATTTTGTAACAGGAATTTAGTATACTGATACCTCTATAGTTTTTAGGGTCATCTCTATTACCTTTCTTAAAGATAGGAATCACAATTGCTTTTTTCCATTCTATGGGGGGGGGGGATACCAGTTGAATAAATTTTATTTAAAAATAATAGGAGTCTTTCTTTGAATTCTTGTTCCTACATATTTATATAGTTCTGAACCTAGCTTATCTTCTCCAGGTGATTTTCCATTTCTTGTTTCTTTCAGGCTGATTTCTAATTCTTCTTCAGTTATTTCCTTTTCATTTTCGTTAATTGTTTGCCGGTTGTCTTTTTTAAAATATTTGTCTGTACACAGTTCTGTGTAGTAATTTAGAAATTCTTCTAATTTCAGTTCAGTGTTTAATTTTATGTTTTCTTTGGTATCTGCATTTAGGTGTTTCAAAATCTTATATACATTGGGTCTTATTTTATATAAATCGTGTTCTAAATTAGAAACAAATTTATTCCATGATTCTCTATGTCTTTTTCTGACTTCTCTTTTAGCTATGGCTCTTATTCTTTTATATTCTATTTCATCTTCTAATCTTTTACTGCTTAACCATTTGTGATAGGCTTCTTTTTTCTTTTTGATTATTTCTTTGATTGTATCATTCCAGATCTTCAGTTTTTTTCTTTTATTGAATTTTTTGGTCTTTCCTAAGCTTTCATTTGCTGCTGCATTTAGTATCATTTTTATATTCAGCCATTCTATTTCTATTTCTTCATTTTGTTTTATTTTATCTAGATATTGGTTAATTCTTTGTTCATATAGCCATTGTACATTTGTGTCATTCAATAGTCTAGTTTTATAAACAAATGTTTCAATTTTTCTTTCTGTTCTTGTTACTTGTAGCCATTTAGGTGGTAATCTTAATTTTATTTTAACAAGGAAGTGGTCACTGCTTATTTCATATCCTCTGTGAACTCTAACATCTAGTGAAAATTTTGATGTCTTTTCATTTAATATGAAGTAATCTAATATTGATTTCCATCCTCTTGCTGCCCAAGTATATTTATGTATGTCTTTATGTTTATAGAAGGAATTCATTATTTTTAGGTTATTATAAACTACAAAGTCAATCAATTTTTTACCATTTCTGTTTAGAGTGTGTTCTCCATGTATTCTTATATTATTATTAATTTTCGTGTTTCCAATTCTTGCATTTAAGTCTCCTGCTAAAATTATGTAATCATTTTTATTTATTTTATTATATATGTTTTGTAGCTGATTATAAAAATCAATATTATCCTGTTCTCTTAATTCTTCTGGGGCATATAAACCAATCATTGTTAAATAGCCTCTATCTATTTGTATTCTAGCTTCTACTATTCTTTCATTGCATAATTTATAATGTTTTAACTGTTTTGAAAGGGAGTTATGAATCCAAATCATGACTCCTGCTTGTGCTCTTTGGTCTCTGTCCACTCCACTGTATATCACATTAAAATTTTCAGTTCTCATAGTTCCTTTTAATTTCTTTTTTGTTTCAGTGATTACTGCTATTTTAAAATTTCTTTCATTTAATAACTGGTCTAATTCTATTTCTTTATGTGCTATTCCTCTTACATTCCAGTTTGCTATGTGTATTATATTTTGTCGTTTCCATTTTCGTTTTCCCTTTTCCATTCCAGGGTCGTTTTTCCCATAGATTCAGTCCGATTATCTTTGTCTGTCAGCTTACAAGTAGGATTATGTTCTCCATGTCAGGGGACTAGCCTGACGATGGAATAGTTCAGTGGTAGGGTTCTGAACTAGCCTTCTTCTGAATTTAAACCCATAGGGGGAATAGGGTATATTGAAGGGGAAAGAATAGATTACAGAAGAAATATAGTAAGGTTTATAGAGAGGGTATAGTTGTAAGGCCAGAAATGAAAAGACCCCATGGCCCTCGAGTACTCTAATAGCATAGGGGTCATAAAGTAAGAAGAATTGGCTGATAAGGCCTTATAGGAAAGATTAAAGTAAGTGGATCATCTTCAAAGTAGAAGGAGAGGATAGATCCAGCTAGGGGTCCATGGGAGTGCTGCTTCCCTTACAATCAAGATGATTGCCCCTTATGGCCCTATTGGTCCACGAGTCCTTATTCGGACCACCCCACCATATATATATATACACACACACGCACGTGCATGTACACACACACACACACATGGTGGGCTCCCCTATCTGCCACCCAAGGGGCACGCTCTCTAGGGGTTACAGGGTCCCCTGAGAGAATATATATATATATATATATATATATATATATATATATATATTGTAGCATCCCTCTTCGCCCAATTGTGGAAGGAACTGACTCACCTATGTACAAACTTTCCAAATATCTAGCAAAGTACCTCAAGTGTTTCTCCAATAAATCTTCATCTTTCATCAAAAACACCACAGATTTTGTTTCTCATATAAAAGATATTCACATCAATGAAAATGACATTCTAGCTAGTTTTGACATTATATCTTTATTTACTAACGTTCCTACAGACGAGGTACTTACATTACTAAAGGAGAGATTGTCCAAAAAAATGTTTACTTTATTAAAACATTGCATTATTCTGGTTGGACTCCGTTTACCAACAAAAACAAGGCCCGGCAATGGGCAATCCTTTGTCCCCAGTTCTAGCTAACATCTTCCTTGAAGATTTTGAAATGAAAGCCATATCTTCCTTCTCATTTAAACCAAAAGTTTGGAAACAATATGTTGATGATATATTCATTATTTGGAATCACGGGCACACATCTCTCACAGATTTTCTTCATCATCTAAACATCCAACATCCTAATATAAAATTTACTGCTGATCTAGAAAATAATAACTCCTTAGCTTTCCTGGATGTCATGCTTACATGATGCTCTGAAAGATTAAAAATCTCTATGTACAGAAAAACCTACTCATACCAATAGATATCTGCATAATATTTCTCATCATTATCCACCACAAAAACATGGAACTATATCTACCTTAGGACACAGAGCACGCTCTCTCTTGAATGAACCAGATGAACTACAAAAAGAAATAAATCACCTCAATCTTATCTTTAAACAAAATGGATACTCTGAAAAAACGATTAAGAAATTTCTTCTGGATCCTCCTAGGAAGTGCACAATAGAAACTATTAATTTTAAAGGTAGCATCTCCATTCCATACATTAGCGCGGTCTCTAAAAAATTAGCTAAAGTCTTTAAAAAATACAATATCAGGACGTTCTTCACCACACTTTCTAAAATCCGTTCTCTAATCAGCCATCCAAAACCTACTCATCACAACCTAAAATATCCAGGTGTATATAAATTATGGTGCGATTGCAATATCCCTTATTTTGGACAAACTAACAAATCTATTGAACAATGTATAGAAGAGCATAAGGGAGACATCTCTTACAAAAGATCTCATGCAACTGCATTATCCTGTCATGTTCTTTTTTCAAATAATCCTAATGATGATCAACAAAGCCACTCTGTTTGCTGGGATAGATCAGAAAATATCTTTTGCTGTGATGATGAGTTTGAGAGAAAAATTGTAGAATCAAGGGAAATCCTGCTGAACCCTGTCCACTTAAACAACAATTTGAGTTATAGCATCCCAGATAGTCATGCTGCAGTTATTCAATATTGGCGTTCACGTGAGCCTGCACGCACACTTGCAATAAACAATGGCACGCCTGTTAGAACAACTTGAAAAAATATGTTTTTTTATGTATCAATGATGTGTGGCAATTTTTACCTGTAATTTCCAGTTTGGTTAGATACTTAAATGTTTATTACTATTCTTTTCCTTTATGAATACCTGAGGAATTCTGTTATAAGCTGAAACTAGTAGTATTATTCTCATTAAAATCTTTATCTCGGTTTTTGAAGTCATTAAATCTATATTTTTTAAAATATATATGTATATATATATTTATAAAATATTATAAATAATTATTTATAATTTTATAAAAAATATTTATAATTTTATAAATAACATTATTTTATTTATAATATTTATTTATATATGAATTTATAATATTATTTAGTGTAAAATTGATTATTGTATTATTAAATTGATTTTAATGATGTTGGTTTGAAAAAAAAAAAAAAACAGTAGGGAGAAAAATATTTATGCATTGTAACTCACCATAGAAGTCAGCTGAGCAGGGGAAGCAGCAGAAGGATGTCAACTTGTCGGCAAAACGCTTACCATATTTACTCGAATATAACTTGCCCTCGCATAAAATCGCACCCCTGATTTTACTTTACGAAAAAAGACATTAAAACGTTTTGCATATACCTTGCACACGAAAAATGTTTGAACATGTTTACATTGAGAAGATAGTAACCCCACCGTTAACAACATGTCCTCCCCAAATACTTGTTTTTCTTGCAGATGCAAGAAAAACAAGTACTTTTATTGTATTCCTGAATAAGGTACAGAGGCTTTTGCAGTCTGTGCAATATATTTCTCAACAAATAGTGCGATTAGAGAAGCTGGAATAAAAACAGCGCTTACTAATGAATCACATGTTCCCTCTCACAGAAACTATGCTATATAGATTCAAGCAAAACTATACGTTGCATTGGAAAAACAGTATCTAACTAAAAAGTATTGTTCAATTACATGAAATCAGTGTTTTTGTTTTATTGTATTTGAAATTCTCGATGTAATTATGACAGATCACAAAGGCTAACTTCAAATAAAATTCTACCATGAATTGAAACATGCCACATAATGCATGTGTGCATTTGTCTGTCAGTCAAATGGAAACAAGCAGCAATAAAATTCAACCAAGGGTTGAAACTTTGTGTGAGTTGCGCCTGCAGTATTGAGAAGTTCCGTTGGAACAATAAATGACACCCTATCGTGAATGTCTTAAAACTAAGAAATATATAGTGAATGTTGTTGTTGTTATGACAGTTTCAGATATTATGGAATTCGGTTGAAGAGAATTAGCATTTCAACTCAACAATTGTTAGTTGTCTATGGGTCGCGCGATCTTTTGTTAATATCGCGCCAATCATATGCACATCCTCATAGCTGCACTCTCGTGTAAAACAAAATTTAACTTGTACATATTGTAACAATTAAAGAAAAAGTTGAATAATTTATAAGTGTATAAAAGGATATCACCTGTAAATCGTTGACGTGCCAGCAAAATTCTCGGACATGCCACCTCTGGCACTCGTGCCTTTGCCATCTATGTCCTAGGCTATCATCTTTCTTATTTTTAACAAAAAGGGTGCTTTGTGGAGAAGGGAAGTAGTGATCAACAGATATTATTTTATGCATGTTCAAAAACTCCAAGGTCTTATTACATTATTATCATCAATTTCCTAATATGTACTTTCAAGGGAATACAAACTACTATAACAGCACAACATGATTAAGTTTACATTATTATTAATCTCCTATCAACGATCCTCCCCAAAATTAGTATATTACTTGTCAGCACTCCAATACTGTCATATCTAAAATTTTGTGTTTCTAAGGCACTTCTGACTGAATCAATCCACCTAGACCTTAGTTTTCTTCTGGGTCTTTCGCTGCCATCTTAGCATCACACGCCTGTTTTGCTAACTTTTCCTTTCCCATTCTGTTTAAGTGACCATACCACCTTAGATTAGCACTACTCACATGAATGTTAATAATGTCAAGTTCATTTGTAATGTCTTCATTTTTAACATGATTTTGCAAATGATGACATTTGTACAGGGGCCCTTAGTTTTTCTAAGAACTAGAACTCTCATATCTGCTGTCTCTTGTCTTTGATCAAGAGCTTTATTTCTAACCCAACTCACAGATTCATAACTTAAAACTGGTATGAACATTGTCTAGTATACAGCTAATTTAGTGTTTTGACTAATTTCTCTCTTATTACATATAAAGTTATTCAACTGGCTCCCTGTCATACCAGCTTTGCTTATTCTGTTGTCTATTTTCATATCCAATTCACTGTCATCACTAAAAACAGTGCCTAAATAATGGAAATATTTTTCATAATTCTGTAAGTTCTCCATTTAAAGTGCATCTGAATTTTTCTATGTTCATGCCTTTTTTGATAGGCATGAACATTTTTGGTGTCTTGGCATGAATTATTTTGGTATCTTTTTGTTGCTGATTTTCATACCAAATTTGTTACAGCTGTTATTCAATTTATTTACAGAATTCTGGAGACTTGACTGCATGTATGTGGGAGCACAACATGATCTTGCATAAAGTAAAGAGCTAAGTTTGATATCTACAATTCTAATAATAGGTTTAGTGTTACTTTCTTTCATAATGCAATCCACATATATATAAAATAAGAATAAAGATGATATGCACCCTTATCTTACACTTGATTTTATATCAAACTGTCTTCCTTCATTTCCTTCAATTCTAATTGTTGACCAACAACTTAATTATAAACTATGTATTGTTTTACATTATGTTTCAATTATCTCACATAATTGTAGTGTTTTGAAAAGATTTTCATTGGACACCTTGTCATATGCCTTTTCCAGATCTACAAAACTTAACTAGAGATCCTTGTTATATTCCCATGATTTCTCAACTTGTTGTAAAGTGATCATGACAACCTCTATTTGGCATGAACTTAGCTTGTTCTTCTCCAAGTTTCTCTTCCATGACTTTTCCTCAGCCTCTTTTCAAGTATGCTTCCGTAAATCTTACCTGAAATGCTTAGTAGAGAAATTCTTATGCAATTCTCATTTAGCTTTATTCCCTTTTTTTTTCTTTTTTCTTTTTTTAGAGAGATGGGAACTATGAGAGCTCTGCTCCAATCATCTGGACCCTCTGTGACGAGGCCCTTTGAATTTTGTAATGTAGCTACTGCAAAACCTTAATAGCTTCATATTTAAGCATTTCTGGTCAAATATCATCTACTCCAGCTGCCTTTCCACATTTTAAGTTTTTGATGGTTTTTCTACCTTGTGTATTAACATGTACTCCTGTATGTACTGCACTTGAAAATTTTCTACTGTTTCATTTAAAATGCTTTCAAAGTAATTACTCCAGGCATTTAGAATATCCTTATTTTCAGTTTTCATGACATCTTTATCATCTATGATTCCTTTTACAGTACTCTCTCTCCTCCATTTTTAAGTTTTTTTCAATAGCCTCCAAAACATTTTGCCACCTTCCTGATATTTATCTTCTATATTCTTACTGAATTCTTGTTATGACTTTTGTTTAGCTATTTTTACACATAGCTTAGCTCTCTTACATTTGTCTCTGTATTCTTTTAAGGCATCTGCCAACTTATATGCTAGGAACTCTTGCTATGCTTTATTTTTTTCCAGGGTTGCTTCTATAACTTCTTGCATCCACCATGGTGTTCTTATTTTTCTATCCTTGAACACAACTTCACCACATATCCCCCCTAGCTGAATGAATCAAAGTTTTTTCAGTTTGCCAATGACACTCCAATGTCAGTTGTTGTTTTTGAACTGTTTGATCTTTTGCTGAATAATGTTTGTTGTTGAATCTACAGTTTAGATGTAAAAGCTGCTCAACTTTACTTCTTTTTAAAACTTTTTTAAACATTGATATTATGATATTAATATGATACTTTTCAATATGATATTAATTTTTATTCTGCTTAAAACTAAGTGGTCATTTCTAATTTCAAATTCTCTGTACACTGTTTTATCCTGAACCACCAAGAAGATATTGCTATCCATAATGACATAGTCAATGAGGCTTTTCTTATGTCTCGTGTCTTCTCTCCACATGAAATTGTGCATATCATTATGCTGGAACATGGTGTGAGTAATGACTAGTCCACATCTTGAGCAGGAATCCAGCAGTTACTTATCATTATTATTAGCCTAGCCTTTTTCTCCAAATTTTCCCAAAACATTTAGTAGGATTCATTTCCTACTGTGCATTTAGATTTCCAACAAGAACTACTTTTTCCATTTTTTTTTATGTCGGCTGCCTCCTCTAGTGACAAAAAATTCCTCCACATCTTCCTTAGTAGAATTTTTTGTGGGACCATACGCATAAATCAGTTTTGTTGTTCAATTCTCTATTTTGAAATTTGCTGACATAACTTTACTCAAAACTGCCTTCCAATCAAACAGTTTTTCTTTACATCTGGTACTGGTTGTTATTGCTACTCCTTCCTTCCCTTGACAGTTAATTTCTGAACGTAACATCCCACATTTACTTTTTTAGTAAGGTCTCATCAGTTTTTGTCTCTTTGTCTCAGTAATGCCAATTACATCCACATGGTACTTTTCCAGTTCTTCTGTAAGTTCAATTTCCTTTCCATTAATAATTTTTCCGTTGATGGTTCCTATCATCAATTCTTCTGACATTGGGTTTGTTCTTCTTCTTCTCATTGTTGAGAAAATGGAGTTTCCAGCAGCCGACTTTTCAGTGTTCATCCTGGTTCCCTGACAAAAAGCAATGTGAGGGCCTTGTTTAACCAGGCACTGCCTCAGCCAATATGAAATCTCATCATGTGTTGTACCATCATATGTATTTCTGGTTTAAGCCAAAACAGAGTATAGTTTGGTTAGCTGAGCCCATCCTTGAACATTCAATCAGTGGATACTTATTACATCATTATAATTTAAATTTAAACAATGGGTTATCAAAGTTGAAAGTTTAGGAGATTTTTATTCCAAGCAACCTTTGTTATGTTTTTTTTTTTTTATTTTGTTTGTTTGTTTTTGCTAGTATAGCTAACCTCTGTAGCTGTCATATTTTAACTTTTTCTAGCATACAGCACCTATTTTATGATTAATCAGCAGATAAATGTTTGGCCTAGTTTGAACTGTCTGTTTTTTCAATGAGGATGGATTGTAAGACTCAGTCTGAAATATTTATCTGAACCCATAAGTATCATTGCATAACTTGTTATTAGTGTGGTAATGTCATCATCATTATCATCATCAAATTCCTGGTATATATCCTCAAGAGGTGCACGTGATACTATGTTATTACTACATGAAAAGGCAACATCATTACTAACTTCCTATTTACAATTTTACAACACATTAGGAGGGGGAAAAAGTTATCTATCAGACCTCCAATACTGTCAGATCTTATATTTTGGTCTTCTAGGGCAGTGTTTCTTAAACATTTTGGGATTGCACAATCCTATATAATTTTTTTTTTTTTTTGCACAGAATCCCTATGAAAATTTTCATAAAAAAATATCAGAAAGAAATTATGACAATGAAATCATGCAATAAATTTTAATGAAGAAAAAACATATGATACACAATGTTACAAATAATGAAGTAACATAACTGTTCTAGAAATAAGTCAATTTAATAAAAATTAATACATTGCCCATTCATGAAAGGTGTTTTTCAGAAACTACATCTAACATAAGTTATAATTGCTGTATGCTCTGGGGAACACCTACAAGTTTTAGCAGGAGTACATGGCTCTGTAGAACTAACTCATCAATCCACCTAAATTTTGGATTTAGTCTTTAGGTTTTTTTCCTAAAGGCTATGTTGTGGCATCAGATATGTTTATATAGCCTTTCCTCTCCCATGCTGTTTAAGAGATCATATCAATCATATCACTCTGAGAGTGGCTCTGCTCACACATATTCATGAATGCTAAATATCAAGTTTCTTCCTTCATTAATATCTTCATTTTTAATAGATTCTACAATGATACCATCTGTTCACTCCTCTAATTTTTCATTTCTTCACTCTAGTCTCTGACCAACTATTTTATTTTTATCCCAATGCTCAGATCCATAAGTTAAAATTGGATTGAATACCATCTTTTATACAGATACCTTAGTGTTTTGACTAATTTCTCTCTCATTCAACATAAATTTATTCAGCTGACTTCCTACCAACTTCACTTATTCTGCCTATTTTCATATTTAATTTGCCAAGTTCACTAAAAATTATGCCTAAATGGCTGAAATGAATGTTTTATTTGTTATAGAGATTTCCCATTCAGGATACAGTTGATGTTTTCAATATTCCTGCATATTTTCAGAGTCTGCTTTTTTATTTCTGATTTTCATATCATTTTTGGTACAGATTATTTTATTCGATTTAATTAAGAAAACCGACAGACTTCCTGAATTTATTCCTGTATTCCCAATGCATGTTGGACATAATAGTCTATCATGGACAAGTAACATGGCATGTTTGAAATCTGTTTAATACTCTAATAGGGAAGTTAATCCTACTTGCACAGAGTATTATGGCTGTCAATTGCATGTATTTTTCTGGACAGTTTGTTTTGTGGGATGAAAAATTCAAGTTTCTTGAATGAAAAACACTGCCATCTACACATGAAACCGGATTTATTTAAGAATGTAATAAGATCTCCATAAAGTAAAAAGCTGAGATTAACATCTCCAATTTTGATATCAGCCCTGATGCACTTTCTTTCATAATGTGATCCGATCCATATAGCTGATGAATAAAAATAGAGATCGCATCGTATCGTATTGTATTCACTTAATGATATTAATAATATCAAAATATATTTCTACCTGCTTGAATTTTATTGATATAAAGATTTTTTATTTAGTTTGGTTTTGTTTAAAATTATACCCAAAGCATTTAAGGCTATGATGCCAGTGTATTATGTCTTAATTACATGCTTCTGGCCAGTTTGATGAAAAAATTTTCCAGAAGGTAAAATCCTCTTCTACCTCCATATGAAACTGGAAAACTCAGTTAAGAAAACCTACAGACATCCTGAATTTATTCCCATATTTCCAAATGAAAGGCCCAATTAAGGTTCTTCACATCCTAAATGAGAGTTAAACCCAGGTTTTTCCTACAAAATTGATGTTTTTACTGATTATATTAAGCTGAATTTTACTGAACTAGGCTCCTCAATAGTAAAGATGCTTTGGTAGTTTCAGGGCATCAGAAATAGTTTATTTCAATATTATCATTATTTTGAATCACTTGGTGATCAATGAAGGGTCCAATTATAGAGAAAAAAGACTCGGTTCAATAATAAAATTTCTGCTCTGCAGCATAGGCTGGCCTGGCTGACTGAATGGTCAACATATCCACTCTACAACAAACTGGCTATGGGTTCAAATTCCATGGAGAACATGGATGTTTGTGAATGTCTTTAAAAGAGGGAGATGAATGTCATCACTCAGTGTGAGACTACTACTCTTCTTATTGGAGGCAGAAATGACTCGAAAAAGTTATGCTTAGTTTTCTAAAGAAAGGTTTCCAAATTTTGTAAAAAAAAAAATATATATATATATATATACATAAATAAAATAAGCTCATCCATGGTGATGTACTACTATTATTATACACCTCCGAATCAAAAATTTAGAATAATCAAAGAAAATGTGCTAAATGATTTTCAATTCTAATTTATTGCATAGAAAATAATTATCACTAAATATGAATTAGCATTATCTAAATCTTTGTATATTATATAACTATGTAAACACATAAAAATGTAATACAAATTATAAAAAATTGTTATTTAAAAACATTCACAAAATTATAATCCTTTTTAACACGGTTCAAAATATTAGAATAATGCAAAAATAAATACACAAAATTCGCAGTCAAAGGGAAACAACATTATAATTAGTACTTTGTTGCATCCCCCTTGGCTTTTATGACCATCATAAACAGTTGAGCATATTATTTACTAGTGGTCCACAGTCTTTTTTTATCAAAACATGCCCATATGGTCTGCAGACTAGAAACAAGTTCATTTTTCTCTCTTGAGGAAATTCAAGAAAGGAAATTGAGGAAACTTCAACTTATTGAAGAAGTTTCTTCATAATTCTGAACAAATTCTCAATGGGGTTTAAATCTGGTGAGTTTGCGGGCAAAAGAATTACATTGATTTGCCTTTCTTTGAGCCATCTAGTAGTGGTCTTGGAAGTGTGACAAGAAGCTGAATCTTGCTGAAAAATGAAATCACCATCACATAAATTATCCAATGCCAGTAACAAAGTGCTCAAGAATTTCTAGGAATTGACTCTTTTGTACACAATACACAGCCTACCTGGACCCTCTGCAGTCATACAAGCCCATACCACGACAGAGGTTACAAATTTCATCAAACAATTCAGGCATTCTTTATCAAATGCTTCTTGCTTAAGATGCCAAACATGTATCCCCTGATGATCATGGGACACACAACACATACTTTCATCGCTAAAAAAGTACCTTTCTCCAGTCCTCTTGACCCCACAACATTCTTTGATTACACCATTGCACTCTAGCTGCCGTTTGCTTGGAAGTCATAAGCAGCTTTGTCTTAGGCACATATGATTTAAAATCCAATTTGTGAAGTTGTCTCTTGCACTTAAAGGAATCATTCATTGTACACATTTGTAGTTAATTTGTAATAATATAAGCCACATACTTGTAATCTTATCTCTTCCAATTAGGATGTCAAATGTTGAATATAAACTAAAGCACTATTAAAAATTCTAAACAATCAGTATAAAAAATACCATTTTTTTGCACTTTTAAAATAAATACTGCATACCCTTGTAATGATCTTGATAGGACGCTGGATCGTATTGAAGCATAAACATTTGCAAAATCATCATTTTTGTTTTTACGAAGCCAGTGAGCAATACAGACAAGGTCATAAATTACTTTGGCTGTGAGAATAAAATAGTCAAGAGATATAATTATATGTCATTTCAAAGCAAATATGAATGTTAATACACTGAATAATTTATTATTTACAATTAAATGAGGCAAATTTTATTAACTAAATGGTAAAATAATGATTATTCCTCTCTATTTCCACACACAAAACCTGACATGCTACACAGTGGTGTTTTGCTGCATGGTACTTCTTTCGCCAATAATTATTAAATACATTTTCTTATCAATAAATATGTGAAATGCCTTAAGATGTCTATATCAATATTTCGAGCTGGAAGTAGACCATGAATATCATGTATGCTATAGCCACACATGCTATAGCCACACAAGCATACTCATGATCTGTATCATATCATGAGCTGAAACAAATTTCAGATTGTGATTTTTGATGAGCTATGAATTTCATATAAATGTTATATACAAGGTGGTATCAAAAAGTTGCAAGACCAGGTTTGTAACACGCCAACAGATGGCAGCACAGGGAGCACCAACCTTCATAAGTCAGTGTGCCAAAAGACATCGTCCTGTGTCCATTGGAAGCTCTGCAACTGATGCTATTCTGACTACCTGAGTTACCACATCTGCGATTTCATCATGCACAGCAAGTTAGAACAAACGTGAAATTCGAGGATCATTACCGGTGATGAAACTTGGGTGTATGGGTACGACCTTGAGACGAAGCAACAGTCTTCACAGTGGAAGAGCCCATCATCTCCACGACCAAAAAAGGCGAGGCAGGTCTGCAGTTTGAACAAGTGCATGCTCATCGTCTTTTTCGACATTCGTGGCATTGTGCATCGAGAATTCGTCCTCAGGGGCCAGACCGTCAATAGCAAGTTCTACTGCCAGGTTTTAAGGCATCTGAGGGAGGACATTAGGTGAAAGCGACCAGATCTGTGACGCGCGAAAAACTGGATGCCCCATGATGACAATGCACCCTGTCACCGAACTCTCCTCACACGTGAGTTTCTCACCAGAAACAACACGATCTCACTTCTGCACCCACCCACCCTACTCGCCAGATTTGGCTCCTGCAGACTTCACCCTCTTCCCAAAGATGAAGATCCAGCTCAAAGGTCACCGTTTTGACACCATTGCGGAGATCCAGCGCGAATCACAGAAGGTGCTTGACATGCTTTGAAAAGAAGACTTCCAGGACACATTCCAGAAGTGGCAAGAACGCTGGAAGTGCTGTATTGATATACAAGGGGACTATTTTGAAGGTGATAGTGTGTAAACATAGATAAATAAAGTAATTTCTCATAAACAGAGCTAGTCTTGAAACCTTTTGATATCACCTCATACTTAGTGAATCACTTGCTGATAATAATGAAATCGCTCACCAAATCAACAAGATGGGTATTAAATGAGTAATCAACGTGAATGATTTTAATTACCCAGGCACTGATTGGGTAGAAGTGAAATCTCATGCAATGAAGGCAAATTTATTGAACAGTTCCAAGTCAACTAACTCAAGCAGCATATGATAGGAGAAACTTTAAGTCAAAAAGTGTTAGACCTAATTATAAGGTAGGGAGGATTTAGGTTAAAGATGTGCCAGTTCTGCTTCTGGTTGTTGACAATGATCATACTGTACTGGCCTGGAAAGTAGCTATGTATATGGATGTTCTATTCAGAAATGGTTACACATTGAACAACAAAGCAGGAAATTATGACCATCTGAGGAGAACACTGGATTCGTTAAGAATTTGGCAACAGGGTTGCAAAGGATATTAGCAAGGATGCTAACAGAGGATTTAACTGAATGGCAGTGCTTCTGACTTGGCTGCATAATTTGAGTCTCAGCACAGAGAAGATTTCATAAGAGTGAAAAAAATGTATAATAATTCCATTGCACAAGGCTGATGCAAAGACTGATATGTCTAGCCATAAACCTATCAGCATATCTGAAATGATGGTGAAGATTCTAGAAAAGTTACTAAGAGCTAACAAACAGAAATAAATTGACAATGAATCTATACTTCACAATGAACAGCATGAGAGAAGGTCATGTTTGAGTAACTTGTTTACATTTTATAATAATGTTATGGTTGAGTTAGACAAGGAGAATGGTTACTCTATGATAGTTTTGGAATTTGCTAAAACTTTTGGCAGGGTACAGCATGGAAGGCTGATGCATAATTTGGAGGGTACTGGACTGGACTATAAACTACTAGCTTGGATAAGAGGATGGCTGAATGACAGATTCAAAGTGACCAGTGGTGTATCCCAGGGATCAGTCCTTGGTCCATAGTTACTCAATCTTTCCATTAATGATACTGAGAAGAACTAAACAAGAGATATGCAGCTTTTTGCCAATGATTCAAAGTAAGGCAGGGTAGACAGGAATGAGCTGAACAGGCTGGAATTGTGGATATGTAAAAATGGTTGTCAGTTCAATGTTAATAAATGTTAAGTTATGCACTCTGTGTGATCAGATTTCCAATGGCATATTATCTTAACTTATATTAGAAGAAACTGATTAGGCTAAACTGACTAGATCTTGGAGTTTTAGTAGACAGAAATTTGAAGTTCAGAGGCCATATAGCAAAGACTGTAAAGACAATTCAGAGAATAATTACAATGCTGAAACAATCATTGGCATATAAGAATACGGAAGTATTTTTGCCTTTTTACATTACCTTAATATGACCTCAAGTGGCCTACTATGCACAAATTTGATATCTTGATTTCCAAAGTGATGCAGTTAGAGTGGAGAGTGTGCAAAGTGGAAAGAGAGCAAAGGAGAATGTTAACGATAGTTATCAGGACAGAAATATAGAATATGAGAACAGATTGAGAATTTATGGACTACAGACAGCAGTCTACAAATTCTCAATTTGTCCTCATACTCCACTCACATGATAGAGACCTATAAACTTTTTTTTTTGAAAGGGATGTAAAGGGTAGAAGTACAGGGAATTTTTCATTTTATGGATCCATGAAAGTTGAGAATGAATATAGTCAAAGAAAGTAATGAATGTAGTGAAGAAAGGAGTGAGAGAGATTTTTATCTCATAGATTGACGTGGAATGGTTTGCCATTCCATGGTGAGTGTGAATAGTGTGAATGAATTTAAGAGAGGGTGTGGCAGATGGTGTGGTTGATACATGACCTGATGAGCACCTAACTCTAGTAATAATATTTTAAAAAATATGTGACAATAATATATTTTAAAGTAGTTTGATTCTTGGATATATCAAAAAGATAGATGACAATCTTACACAACTATACATGGTGATCAGAATGCATTTTAGAAATTATGGACTTTACAACCGTGTTATAAATTTTTATCTCATAGATTGACGTGCAATGGTTTGCCATTGGAGGTGGTGAGTGTGAATAGTGTGAATGAATTTAAGAGAGGGTGTGACAGATAAATCAATTACTACATGGCCCGAAGATACAGTCAAAAAATTACTTCCGCGCTATGCTCGTTCCACGAGAATTTACGGTCTACCAAAGATACACAAACAAAACACACCACTCCGGCCGATAGGCAAAGGTATAGACAGCCCAAATTATCACTAGCCAAGAAATTAGCAGCAACACTCGAGGAGTTGGTAGGTCATTCCCCCTCCTATATCAGAAACACACAACACTTCATAAACATAACCAAAGACAGATGATTTATTAGTTAGTTTTGATGTCTCTGCCCTCTTTACGAATGTCCCAATCACTGACACAATCCTTCTTTTAGAGAACAAATTTCCTCCAGATATCACAGTCTGGTTATTTTGTATGGCAAAACATTTTCTACCTACAAAAAGAAGGCACAGCCATGAGCTCACCATTATCCCCCCCCCCCATTGCTAACTTTTATATGGAACATTCTGAGCAACATGCTGTAGATTCCTCTCCTTTAAAACCCAAAGTCTGGCTTAGATACGCTGACGATGTTTTCATGATCTGGTCCCATGGCCGCCAGACACTAGACGCTTTCCTTAGTCACCTAAATAAACAACACAAACGCATACAGTTCACAATTAAGATTGAAAAACAGAACACACTTCTGTTTCTAGATACACTTGTCACATGTCATCCTTCTTTCCTTCACTGTTTCCCGGAAACTGACACATAATGGCCAAGATATACACATAAACTCCAACCACCACCCAACACAAAAACTAGGTGTCATTAATACTCTAAAAAACAGGGATTTGAAGATCTGTTCCAATGAACAAGAGCTAAAAGACAAATTTAAAGTTATCAGCAAAACTTTTCTAAAAAATGATTAGAGTCAAAACACTATTAACAAAATTCTCTACAAGACCTCAATAAAAAAACAAAGATAAATCAGACTACAATAAAACTATAACCATTCCTTACATTAAAGGAACATTAGATAAAATAAACAGAATACTACGGAAATACAACCTCAGAGCCACATTTAAACCTCCTGCAAATTAAAAAGCTTACTCAATTCATCCAAAGACCTACTCCTTCCACTGGCCCACCCTGGAGTATACCATATTTATTGCACCTGTAATCTACCATATATAGGGGAAACAGAAAGCACAATTACTATCAGACAAAAGGAACATAAACGACACATTAAATATAATAACTATGGTGAAGCTCGCCTTTCTGATTATGCCCTGAACACTTTACATAGAATTGACTGGAAAAGCACCAGTTGTTTACATCACACCAAACCATGGTATAGGGTGTCCCAAAATTCACGCAAGAAGTAATTTTGATAGAAAACACAGGTTTTTAATTAAAAATTGTAATTTCTTATTGATTCATAAAGTATACAGTATAGGGCTATGCATGGAATAGCATATCAGGTAAATGGCCTCCACGGCTTTGCTGGCACATACGCACACTTTTGTCGAAATTTCCCATGACCGTTTTGCATAAATGTGGCTGAATTTCGTTGATACAGCACTCAATTTCCTCCTTCAAGACGTGGGTGGTCGCGAGCTTGTTGGCATAAACCTTAGACTTCAAAAAACCCCAAAGAAAAAAGTCCAACGGCGTTAAGTCATGTAATCTGGGAGGCCAATTCTGATCACCAAAACGGGAAATTACACGACCAGGAAATGACTCATGCAGTAATTGAATTGTTTCTCGGGCTGTATGGCATGTGGCACTGTCTTGTTAAAACCACATGTCGTCCACATCCATATCTTGCAATTTAGGCACAAAAAAAATGGATTATCATGTCGCGATAGCGAGCACCATTAACTGTTATTGCCTTACCAGCCGCATTTTCAAAGAAGAATGGACCGATGATGCCTCCAGCCCAAAATCCGCACCAAACAGTGACACGTGGATGCATTTGTTTCTCAACAATCACTCGTGGATTTTCTGAACCCCAAATGTGACAATTTTGTCGATTAACGAAGCCATTAAGATGAAAATGAGCCTCATCACTGAAGATGATTTTGTTCGAAAAATAAGCATCCACTTGTTGTTGTTCCATAATCCATTCAACAAACTCTCTTCGCTATGTGTGGTCAGTAGGCTTCAGTTCTTGAGTCAATTGAACTTTGTAAGCATAAAGATGCAAATCTTTCGTGAGAATACGTTGTAGAGAGCTTCTCGAAATGCCCAATTCAAGACCACGGTGCCGAATTGATGTTCCTGGACTCTCAGCAGCACTCTCACGAACTGCTTCGATGTTTTCTGTTGAACGACTTGTTGAAGGTCGGCCAGAGTGTATAAGATCACTAACTGATCCAGTTTCTTTGAATTTTTTAATTAAACTTTTCACGGTTGATGAAGTTAAATCACTATTCCGACCATATTTTGTACGAAAATTGTGAACTGTACCTGCCAAACCTTCATTATTTTTAAAATATTGCTCAACAATGAAAATGCATTGTTCTTTCGTGTAGCGCTACATTTTTAATAACCCTGAACTGTCAGCTGTCACGCTGTCTTTTTTTGCTCGTTGGCAACACTTTACCGCACAAATGGCGCTAAATTTCAATCTTGCATGAATTTTGGGACACCCTGTATGAATGCAAATTTAAGGAAGCCTGAGATTCTTATCAACTACCCCAATCAAAAATTGGACAACTGAACAATAATGATGGTCTAAAAATCCCAAACATATGGAAGACACATATTCTACCCACAGAACCTTTCTCCCTAAGAGTTAATTATAAATAGAACTGTAGATAATCAAGAATCTTAAATCTAATATAACAATTGTAATGTTAAAAATAGGACATCATTTTTATAAGAAAACTATCTATAAGAAAGAATGTTTCTCTCATTACTTAAATTAAGGGGATATTAAATCCCACATCGTTTTAAAACCGAATAAGAAACTCAAAGATTGGAATCAGAGAGTTTCATGCCGAATATAGTAAACTATAAAAATATCGGCGATTACTAGAGTGAGCTAATGCAAGTAGTCCTAGTACGTAGTACAATACCAGGAAACTCGCAGCAAAGGTGGTAAAGTTCTGATCACTATTCTTGGTATTTTCCATAACGTAAAAACACATTTCCTAGGAAATGTATGCTGTTATTACATTATGGCAGGAGGTCACTACCCAGACTGGTTTCAGCCTTTTTTGAGGCTTCATCAGCGAGTAGCTAGATCAAATTAATACCAAAGGGTATAGCGAAAAGAACTTATATACTCTGCTATACGAGTTGTCAAACAGGTGCACCCATTAAATTACTTAAATATAAAGTGCCAATAGGCTTCATTTCAGCGATATAAACAATATTTAAATTAAGGGGATATTAAATCCCACATTGTCCTCTTAATTTAAATAATGTTTATATCGCCGAAATGAAGCCTATTGGCTCTTTATATTTAAGTTTCTCTCATGTTATCTTAAATAGAATTTAGCTTTGATGTAGTTTCTAAATAATTAATTAATTTATAATTTTATCTGTATTTTTTTTTTCACTAGAGGTCATGCCAGTAGAATAACTGGTGATTAAATCATTGTTTCTTTAGCTTACTGTGTGAAATGTAACTCAGATGGTCCTTATATATTTGTATATACTCCAGATGATGACCTTAACGTGAAGGTCAAAACGTCAGGAAATTTAAATAGTTATTTATAACATGGTTGTAAAGTTCATAATTTCTAAAATGAGTGTACACAACTATACAGTTTACAACACTTAAACACAGATGTTTAAGAAATTGTGAACTGAAGTCTGAAGTTTGGCATACAAATATCACACTGCAATAAATAGATCAGTATCTACGATAAAGAGCCAAGAGGCTATTTTTCAGGGAGTGTAAATTAAGTTAAGGGGATAATAAATCCCTCATTATTTTAAAGCTGGATACGAAACTCGAAGATCAAAATCTAAGCATTTCATGCCGAAGGACTATCAGTGAGTCCAAGCACAAGTCAACACCTGGGTAGTACAACACTAGGGCAACTCAGAGCAAAGGTGGAGCAAGCTCCATCATTATCCTTAATATTTTCTCATAATGTAAAACGCAGCTCCTAGGAGATGTATTACTGTTTTACATTATGAGGAGAGGTCGCTACCCAGACCGGTTTCGACCTTTATCGAGGTTTCATCAGTGAGTAGTTAGACATGGAATACCAAGGTTTAAGTGAAACGAACTTACATATACCAATTCGTTAGTAGGGGTATATGTAAGTTCGTTTCACTTATATGATAGTTCTTCGGCATGAAACTCTTAGATTTCAATCTCCGAGTTTCGTATCCGACTTTAAAATAATGAGGGATTTATTATCCCCTTAACTTGATCAGTATCTACTTTACCTTCAGATTTTTTAAGATACTAAAAGCATAGGGACCAAATGATCACAAACAGCTTTCACTATTAATACTTCAGTTTATATTCACTTTTTTCACTGTCACTGTTAATACTTGAGCTTATATTGACTTTTTCTTCTTTCATCTTTAATGGACTGCCTCATCTATAAATAAAAGGATGCTTAATCTTCTCTATTTCTGGTGTAGCTAATAATATGAGCTGAATTCCACTTTTTTAATTTACAGTGTCAATTCTGTTTTGTTCTTGAGCATCACTTTTCTTTTTCTATCAATTCCTCAGTATAGTGCTAAACTGTTAAGAGTTGATTAAGTGGCAGAAACTTATGCATAGACTATCACTCATTCCTTTTACCATGGAGATGACAACATATAGGATATAACAGCTAACATACATTATTATTTCACAAGTATTTTATTACTTTATTACTTAATAAGTACATCCTATATCAACTATCACATCCTATCCAAAACTGTAGAACTATCATATATCCTGTTCCATTATCCTTTGTGTATTGTTTTTAATGGTCTGTCATGACCAAGTAACCTGGTTTGTTTGAAACTATTTAATGCTCTCACTAAATCCTATTGATAGAGGCTACATGTCTGTCAAGAGAAAGGGTTCTTCTGGACTGTTTGTTGTGAGCTGAAAACTATGCCACCTCCATATCAGACAGGCAATCACCTTCAGTTTTTTTTTTTTTTTTTTTTTTTTTTTGAGAAGTCCTGATAAAGGTTCTTTATATTCTAGATGGGATTAGAACTTGGGTCTTTCCAATTAAAGGACATCATGTCAAAAGTGACTGGGCTACTGAGGTTCATTCTATCATACACCATCATCATCATCAAATTCCTGCCATGTACCCTCAAGGGGTGTACAGGATATGATAGTACTACATGAAAAAAATTACATCATTACTAACTTCCTATCTACAATTTTCCTCCAAACCATCTGTTACTTGTCAAGACTCCAATATTATAAGATCTTATATTTCTATCGTCTAAGGCACTTTGTACTGTATCAATCCACCTATATCTTTGTCTTCTTCTGGGTCATTTTGCTGTCAACCTGGCAGAGAACATTTGTTTTTCAAATCTTTCTTCGTCCATTCTGTTTAAGTGATCATACCACCTGAGATTAGCTCTGCTAACGGCATTCCTGGATGTTGACAATGTCAAGTTCTTTCCTAATAATCTCATTTTTAATATGATATTGCCATTGATGCCATGTTTTCATGCCTATAATCTTTCTCAGGACTCTCATATCTGCGGTCTCTAAGTCTTTGGTCAAGTGTTTTACTTCTGACTGAGCTCTCAGATCCATAACTTAAAACTGGTTTGAACATTGTCTTGTATACAGCTAATTTAGTGTTTTGACTAATTTCTCTCTTATTCCATATGAATTTATTCAATTGACTTCCCACCATACCAGCTTTGCTGATTCTGTTGTCTATTTCCATATTTAATTTACCATCTTCACTAAAAATCGTGCCAAAGTAGCTGAAATGTTTTACTTGTTCCACAGGTTCTCCATTCACAACACAGTTGACATTTTCAATGATTCTGCCTATTTTCATTGTCTTTGTCTTTTTATTGCTGACCTTCATACCATATCTATTACAACAGCTATTCAATTTAGTCAGCGAATCTTGCAGACTTGTAGCGGATTTATTTAGAAGTATAACATCATCCGCATAAAGCAAAGAGCTGACATTAACATCTCCAATTTTGATATCATGTTTAATACCACTTTCCTTCATAATGTGATCCATATAGATAATGAATAACAGAGGGGATAATGTACATCCTTGTCTCACACCAGATTTAACATTAAACCATCTTCCTGTACTTCCTTCAATTCTAACTGCTGACTTACAGCTCAAATAAAGACTAAGTAGTGCTTGATATAATGCCCCATTGACATCACATAACTGTGGCGTATTGAATAGCTTCTCTCTTGGCACCTTGTCATGTGCCTTTTCCAAATCAACGAAACTTAAATACAGATCTTTGTAATATTCCCATGTTTTCTCGACTATTTGTCGTAAAGAGAAGATCTGATCCTGCCAGCTTATATTTGGCCTGAATCCAGCTTGTTCTTCACCAAGCTTTTCTTCCACAACTCTTCTCAACCGTTTATCAACTATACTTGCATAGATCTTGCCAGTTTTATTTCCCTTTTTATATATGGGTACTATCAGAGCTCTATTCCAATCATCAGGAATTCGTTCCTCTGTCCAGCTTTCTGAACTATGCAGTGCAACCACTGTAAGACTCTTATATCACCATACTTCAGCATTTCTGGTTGAATATCATCTACTCCTGCTACCATTCCACATTTCAAGCCTTTGATGGCTTTTTCTACTTCAAGTATGGATATGTATTCCTGACTGTATGCCTGTTGAGTGTTTTTTACCACTGTGCTATCACTGCTTGTTTCATTAACAATTTTTTGAAGTAAGTAATTACTTCATACTTCAAGGATATCTTTTTCTTCTGTTTTTTATGTCACCTTTATCATCTCTAATTCCTTTTACAGCACCCCTTTCCTCCATTTCTAAGCTTCTTCAACAACCTCCAGAATATCTTACCACCTTCTTGATATTTATTTTGTATGTTCTTGCCAAACTCCTCCCATGACTTCTAGTAAAACTAGAAGTCATGGGAGGAGTTTGGCAAGTTTTAAAGAGAATAAAAGTTGAAAAAGAGAACAAAAGTTTTAAAGAGAATAAAAGTTGAGCAGCTCTCAGATATGAACTGTAGACTGAAATATACAAACATTATTCAAGAGAAAATGAAGAAAATGAAACAGTTCGAGAACAGGAATCAAACCTTGGAGATTCAGAGGCAAGCTCTGAAGAAAACATTGACTGATTCAGCCACGGAGGCATGTGGTGAGGTTGACTGCAAGGATAAAAAAATCAGAACTCCATGGTAGACACATGAAGCTAAACAGGCAATGATGGAAAAGGAGAAAGCATATCAAAATTTCCTGGCAAATAAGTCAGTTTGTCAGAGAATACAGAGACAAATGTAAGAAAGCTAAACACTGTATAAAACTAGCTAAACAAAAGTCACAGGAAGACTTTGGTAAGAATATAGAAAATAAATATGAAGAAGGTTGCAAGATATTCTGGAGGTTGTTGAAGAAGCTCAGAAATGGAAGAAAGAGTGCTATAAAAGGAATTAGGGATGATAAAGGCGATATGAAAACTGGAGAAAAAAGATATCCTTGAAGTATGGAGTATTTCGAAAAATTGCTAAATGAAACTAGCAGTGATGACAGCACAGTGATAAAAAAAAAAAACACTGACCAGGCATGCAATCAGGAATACATATCTATAATGGAAGTAGAAAAAGCCATCAAAAGTCTGAAATGTGGAAAGGCAGCTGGCGTAGATGATATTTGACCAGAAATGCTCAAGTATGGAGGTATGCAAGTCTTACAGTGGCTGCACTGTGTAGTTCAGAGGCCCATTTTCTGAAATTGGAAGCTCTCCAATCTGAAATTGGAGTAGAGCTCTCCAATTTCAGATGATTGGAGAGCTCTACTTCAATCATCTGAAATTCCAGATGACTGGAGTAGAGCTCTCATAGTATCCATATATAAAAAGGGAAATAAAACAATGTGAGAATTACAGAGGTATTTCTCTACTGAGTTCCTGGTAAGATGTATGCCAGTATACTTGAGAATTGGTTGAGAAGGATTGTGGAAGAGAAGCATGGTGAAGAACAAGCTAGATTCAGGCCAAATAGGGGCTATCAGGATCAGAATTTCACTTTACAACAAATAGTCGAGAAATTATGGGAATATAACAAAGATCTGTATTTAAGTTCTGTCAATCTGATAAAAGCATATGACAAGGTGCCAAGAGCGAAGCTATTCAAAACGCTACAGTTGTATGGTGTCAGTGAGGCATTATATCAAGAAATACTTAGTCTTTATTCGAGTTGTAAGTCAGTAGTTAGAATTGAAGGAAGTACAGAAAGATGGTTTAATTTTAAATCAGGTATCAGACAAGGATATACATTATCCCCTCTGTTATGCATTATCTACATGGATCACATTTTGAAGGAAAGTAGTATTAAATCTGATATCAAAATTGGAGATGTTAATGTCAGCTCTTTGCTTTATGTTGATGATGTTATACTCCTAAATAAATCCGCTACAAGTCGGCAAGATTCCCTGACTAAACTGAATAACTGTTGTAATAGATATGGTATGAAGGTCAGCAATAACAACACAAAGACAATGAAAATAAGAAGAATTGTTGAAAATGTCAACTGCGTTGTGAATGGAGAACCTGTGGAACAAGTAAAACATTTCAGCTACTTAGGCTCGATTTTTAGTGAAGATGGTAAATTAAATATGGAAATAGACAACAGGATCAACAAAGCTGGTATGGTAGGAAGTTGACTGAATCAATTTATATGGAATAAGAGAGAAATTAGTCAAAACACTAAATTAGCTGTATACAAGGTAGTGTTCAAACCAATTTAACTTATGGATCTGAGAGCTGGGTTAGAAGTAAAACACTTGACCAAAGACTAAAGACCGCAGATATGAGAGTCCTACGAAAGATTAGAGATCTGGCATCAATGGCAACAATATCATATTAAAAACGACAATATTAGGAAAGAACTTGACATTGTTAGCATCCAGGAATGTGTTAGCAGAGCTAATCTCTGGTGGTATGGTCACTTAAAGAATGGGAGAAGAAAGATTAGCAAAACCAGTGTTTTCTGCCAGGTTGGAAGCAAAACAACCCAGAGGAAGACCAAGATATAGGTGGATTGATATGGTACAAAGTGCCTTAGACGATAGAAATATAAGATCTGATAATGTTGGAGTCTTGACAGGTAACAGACTGATTTGGAGGAAAATTGTAGATAGGAAGTTAGTAATGATGTAAATTTTTCATGTGGTACTATCATATCCTGTACACCCCCTTGAACGTAAATGTCAGGAATTTGATGATGATGATGGTTTTTTTAAATCTGCTTCTGATTCTAAAAAGAGTGTTTCATGTTTGTATTTACTGTAATAAAGCATAATAGTTTTCTTCCATTTGATTTTGTGCAAGGTATCCAAAGGCATGGTCAGCTAGACCTGAGACCATAGTTGTGGCAGTGGATGTAGTTTTTGTGTTCATTTTGGCAGATATCAGAAGATCTCCCAGTTTGACCATGATATGATAATTTGCAAGAGCAAGGAAATGTGTCAACACCTGGAATGGAGAGGGAGAGGAAGTGGATCCTTAGAAGAGTGGAGAAGGGAAGCTAGCTTCAAATGAGGCTTGAAAGCAGTGTAGAAGTTATATTTCTTTGAAATACTGGCTATTTTTTAAGAAGTGCCCTGGATAGAGGGAATAGTAATGACATTACTTTATGTTGAGAGGATGTTAAAAGATAGAAGGGACAGATAATTTGTAGATCTTTTTGGATTGTAACCACTGGACAGGAAGGTTTGGTGAATAAAGGCAAGTTCAGTTGTAAGGAAAGCTTGGATGGAAGAGAGGTTGGAGGCTTTGCTGACAAGGGTTTTGATGACCCTATATTGTTGAGAAGAGGAGATGGTGGGAAAGTTTATGCATATATCTACCTGTGTGGATGGTTTTCTGTAAACTGAGAAAGAAAGGGTACCACTGGGCAGATGTTTGATTAGAATATCTAAAAAAGGGAAGCTGTTGTTATTTTGTTTTTCAATAGTGAACTGGATTCTGGGATGCTGACTGTTGAGGTGGAGAAGGAAAAAAGTCTAATGTGTCTGAGCCATGTTGCCAAATAGAGATCACATCATCGATATATCTTAACCAAACAGAAGGTTTGAGACTGGCAACATCAAAAGCAGGTTTTTCAAAATGCTTAGTATAGAAATTGGCAGGAGGCAGGTTGGGGGGGGGGAGCCCATGAAAGGTGAAAAGCGACATCAAAGTTTCCCATGATATCATTATTGTTTAGAACTAAATTCTGAATTAAAGACTGGAAATGTGTGGAATTTTTAATAGTGAAGTGTGACCAATAAGTGGAATTAATGATTTTGCTAATTGCTTGGCTAATTTAAAGGAGGGGAAGTCAGTAGAGTTTGAACCTTCCTATTAGACTCTAGGAAGGTTTGAACTTTTAACAACTTCAAGAAGCCAAGATGTGACATTTTTTAGAATTCTTTTTAACTTTTTTTTTTTTCTGACACTTAATAGTATCATAAACTAGCAGTTTATAAGTGGTGTAGTCTCTGAGTAGAAAATTCAATTTCCTAATATAATAATTGGAATTTAGGACAAGGGTAGCATCACCTTGTTTGCTATAGCAATAATTATGCTGCTGTTGTCTTTGTGGAGTTTATGAAGATAAACTCCACAGTTTATCTCCATAAACTATTAGAGTTTATTTCTTTTTGGTGGCAATGTTTGTGATAAGATGTTAGCTACAACGGGCATGATATTGTTGGCAACATCAGTCAGGTCTACCAGGCCATGCCTTGGATACCTTACACAGAATCAGATGGAAGCAAACCATTATCCACTAACACAGAAAATTCAAATTCGAAAGACTCTTTTTAGAATTAATAGCAGACTTAAACTATTGTTGTGTTATAACTGTGTTAAACTTCCCAAGATTTGGGAAACTTTAATTCTTAGGCCTCCTGACCAACATTTAAGGATAGTCAATGGCACCCAGAGAGAGCATCTCCCTCATAGGACTATAGTCTTCATTAGTTCTAATCTTGTTGTTTCTTCCACTTATTGTTTCTTGTGTGTGTTTTTTTGTGTATGCTATTACAATTTTAGCACTATTCCTGAAGATGTCTCCGTTTCAGACGAAATATTGAAACAATTAAACCTGTTGTTTAATTATTTCTTTATGTGCTGAAATTCTTCCATTAAAGTGCAACACGAATATAAATCAACATCTACGCCTAAATACTCATTATAGCGAACAGTTCACTATAGCATTTTCTTTTATCACACTACCATACCTGGGACTTTTCAGTGGTGTGTTATAATGAGCAACATCTGTTATTTTCAGCAAAAATCTATTGCTTATATATAACTGAAATTATGAAATTTGGATAGCAAGAGTAGAGCTGATGTTTCAGCATGAAATGATTCAAACTTTTTTTAGTGGTCAAACAATGTTAACTTCAACTCATTAAGAGATTCAAGCCATCTAAAAGTTTCAACATCTCTAAACAAACATGAGTCAGCCATGAAAATTTTAAATCATCTGATAAATCAGATAAAATATTATTAAGGCAAATCCACTTTCAAAAAAAAAAAAAAAAAAAGTAATACTATACATAACAAACATACAATATGAAATAATAAAAATAACAAACCTGGGAGTTGTTCTGCAACTGTTTTATCATCTTCATTAGACAGTTCTGTTAAAGTAAATAAAAACCTTAAAATTCTTTGCTTTGGCAAAAAGACAAAATATAAATAAACAATTATTATTATTATTACAAGACAGACCCTGTGGAGTCAAAGACTCATCTCAGAGATCCTTTTATCATACACACAGTTCATCATACCATGCTTTAAACACACTCAAATTCTCTGCAGATACCACACTCTCAGGTAAGGCATTCCAATCACTCACAATTCTGCATGAAAAAAACCTGCTTCTCACTCCCCTACTCACACCCTCTTTTAAACAGTTTCCAGGGATGACCTCTGGCTCTCACCTGATCTCCCACTATTTTCTGTAGAATCTCTCCAGCATTGATCCTATAATAACCCCTTACTAACTTGTAGGTCTCTATCATATCTCCCCTCTTCCACCAGAGTCTGCAAATTGCATCTTCTCAATTGTTCCTCATACTCGACATTTCAGAGGTTTAGAAACTACCTCAGTCAGTCACCTATGGAACTTAACAATATCCTTTCATCCTTCTAAAAGCCAGGTGATCAAATCAGGGCACAATAGTCCATGTGTAGCCTAATCAAAGCCTTATACAATGGAAGAAGAATTTCCCTACTTCTACAAGTGTCCTCCACATCATTCCCAGAAGCCTTTGTGTAATCTTCACAAATTTGGTTGTGTCCCCTAAATTTCAGATCCTTATCCACTATCATCCCAAGATCTCTTATTTCCTCCACCTCCAACAATATATCCTCACCAAGAATAAATTCTGAATCCCATCTTTGTTTTCCAAATTTTAAAACCTTACATTTTGCAACATTGAACTCGTATCCCCATTCCCGTGCCCAATCAATCAATTTATTCAAGTCTTCTTGTAAGGCCACAACATCTTCTCAACTCTTCATGGTTCGTCCCAACTTTGCATCATCTGCAAACAACTGAATATCTCCATCCAAATCTTCACCAATATCATTAATATACAAGTTAAACAGTAATGACCCTAAAATAGACCTCTGAGGCAACCACTAGTGACTTTCCTTTTCCTGGATATTGCTCCCCATTACACAACTTGTTGCTACCTATCAGTTAGCCAGTCTCCAATCCAATGCATTAATCTAATATCTAACACCATCTGCTCCAGTTTGACTATCAACTTATCATGTGGTAATCTATCAAAAGCCTTTATGAAATCTAAGTATATTACTGTGTATCCTTCCTCCTCTGTCCAAGGAAGCAGTCACCTTATTGTAATAAGTAGGTAGATTACTAAAACATCACCTCCCTTTAGCAAATCCATGCTGTCCATCAAAGATAATACCATTGGTGTCAACCCAATTCTGGATCCTAGTTCTCACAAGCTTCTCCAACAACTTAACCACAACACCTGACAGACACAAATATAGGCCTATAGTTTGATGCTTGAGTTTGATAACCTCCTTTATGAAGTGGCACAATCTTGTCCTCCTTCCACTCCTTAGGAACTTGAACCCAGTGCAAGGCCGGCATCAACTGCCTAGCACATTCCTTCAGAATACATGGCGATATATTATCAAGTCCACAGCCTTATTAACATCTAGTTTGGTGAACTCCCCATACACCTCTTGCTCACTTACAGTCAGTCTCTCCTCCCTATCATCAACTGCTCTCAATCTCTCCGTGAAGTCACATTCACAAGATTGAAAGACCTTCATGAACTGCTCATTAAGTATCTCCATCACACCTTCCATAACAGCTGTCTTTATACCATTTTCTCCAATCAGTGTCATCTTTAAATAATCATTCTTTCTTTTGCTGGCTACATATCAAAAGAACTCCTTAGGATTCTTTTGGCTTCATTAGCTAACTGTTGTTCATATATCTCTTTAGCAACCCTCACCAATCAAGTCACCTACCTTGCTTGGTCTTTGTAAACCTCATGGAATTGGTTATTTCCACTTCTCTTATGTTGCCTCCACAATGCCCTTTTTCTCTGTATCATATGCTTAATCTCTTTATTCATCCATCTCACACCTACCTTATTTAACCTTCTCACCCTTTTAGACATTGCATCTACTAGATAAATGCAATGTCTAAATCCCCCAAGCTGCATTGATGTCTTTTCCAGCTAACTCCTCATTCCATGTTACACCCGCAAGCTGTCTCCCAAGCTCTTTATAATCACCGCCCCCCCCCTTGTAGTTCCACATATACCCTTTTCTCACAGAGGTCCTCACATTGCTGGCAACTACCCAGGTAATCACCTCATGGTTACTCTCACCAATTGGTGAGTGATTTGACACCTCATTTATAATTACATCCTTTGATGAGATGACCAAATCCAAGACCTCAATCCTCGCGTGCCCTCTGTTACATACGGTCTGAGGTAGTTATCCCTCAAAAATTCAAGAAAATCATTTTCTTTACTTCCGGTTGCTATCTCATCATTCCAGTATATATTGCCATAATTAAAATCACCCATAATGATCATTCTTTTCTTATTTGCTTGGCTAATTTGATCATACATTTCATTATCACTACCATTTATAAACAACATCCAACCATGTATTTCATTCCATTCACCTCTATCTCACACCATACTGCCTCAAAACCACTGGCACTATTTCCCTCTTGCATCTCAACTTTGTATGGACATAACTCTTTCACTGTCATCAATAGCATCCCTCTCCCTTTTTACCCCTTCTATCCTCACAAAACAGATCATACCCTTCCATCTCTATTCCTGTCAGGATGTCATCCACATCTAACCATTTTTATTAATATTTTTTTTATTTTGTTTGTTTTCTAAAAATAATATTCCTAAAGTATACATTCTAAACTAAATGTTTCCTCATCCTGGGGCATAGAAAAACAAATTTTTGTAATCCTTTATCCAAGTGTAAGCAAACAAAGTTTGCACTTGAAGTATTTTCAGGACAGTACAACTCATATATAGAAGCTAATGACTTCACATCACTTGCCTTAGTATGTGCAAACTTTGTTTGCTTAGACTTGGAAAAAGGATTAAACCAAGAATATAATTTCTTGGCATCTTTAATTTATAGTATAACCAAATGAAAAAACATCCTATTAATATATAATACCCTATTTCAAAATAGGCTGTTAGGAGATAAGTGAAATCTGTTCTAAGAATTTTTGAAAATTATCCTTTTATTATTTTAACACAAGAAGAACTTCATATAGATTTTGTAACTATTATTTTTCAGAAAATAATAATTATACAATATTAATTATAAAAACTTTCATTAATACTTTCCTATATTTTGGCAACGTTACATCGGCATCATCAGGGATGACAAAAAAACAATGATATGTGCATGCAGGCACTAACACTAGACAAACGAGGCTGAAGAAAGGCAACCCAAGTCAGCACTAGAATCCTAAATGGCCCCCAATGGGCTAAATTGAATAGTCTTGGCCGTTGAGCTGAAGATCTTAGGTTGAATGCTTTGTAATTTGGGGCAGTTTCATGCACCCAAATTTGTTGAGGTTTGGAAAGTTTTTCAGGACTGATGCAGATTCGAGGAATAGTCTTTCATATTTGTATTTGCTACAGTAACAAAATAGCCTTCTTCCTGTGTATCCTGTGGTGGGTATCCAAAGCATGGTCAGCAAGTCCTGAGTCTTGTGTTCAGAAATTCTGATATTGGCTGTCATGCCTGTTTGACCATAATAGGACAGTTTGTAACTGCAAGGGACCTGATAGGTCTAGGGAATGTGGCCGGTCTTTGGTGGAGCAGATAAGAGATGTATAATTTTTTATGTGGTCTGTAAGTGGTTGTAAGTTTGTATTTCCTTATGAGTTTTGTCAATTTTTTGGATGTTCCCCAGATATATGGAATGGTGATACATCTTGAGTAATCTCTGCTCTGAAAGGTGGGTGGGTTAATATCTTTGGGGGATTGTATGCATTGGCTAAGAAAGTGTTGAGGATATCATCGAGTTCGGTGGTTAGGGCAGTATTATCAGAACTGATTAATTGTGCCCTTTTATATAGGGTTTTTATTATTATTATTATTATTATTATTACCCCAAGACCTCATGGATTCCAAAACTCATCTGGGAGGTCCTTTTATCACAGACATAGCTCATCATACCATGTCTTAAACACACTCAAACTCCTTGCAGACACCACACTCTCAGGCAAGGCATTCCAATCATTTACAACTCTGCATGAAAAAAACCTGCCTCTCACTCCCCTACTCACACCATCTTTATACAGTTTCCAGGGATAACCTCTGGTTCTCTCCCAATCTCCACTATTTTCTGTAGAACTTCTCCAGCATTGATCCTATAACAACCCTTTACCAACTTGTAGATCTCTATCATATCTCCCCTCTTCCTCTTGTCCACCAGACGCTACAAATTACATCTTCTCAATCTTTCCTCATACTCGACATTTCAGAGGTCAGAAACTACCTTAGTCAGTTGCCTTTGGACCCTTTCCAACATCTCTTCATCCTTCTGAAAACCAGGTAACCAAATCTGGGCACAATAGTCCATGTGTGGCCTAATCAAAGCCTTACACAACAGAACAAGAATCTCCCTACTTCTACAAGTCAGTGTCCTCTGCATCTTTCCCAGAAGCCTTTGTGTAATCTTCACAATTTTGGCTATGTGTCCCCTAAATTTCAGATCCTTATTCACTATCACTCCAAGATCTCTTATTTCCTCCACCTCCAACAATATGTCCTCACCAAGCATAAATTCTGCATCCCATCTTTGTTTTCCAAATTTTAAAACCTTACATTTTGCAACATTGAACTCACATCCCCATTTCTGTGCCCAATCACTCAATTTATTCACGTCTTCTTGTAAGGCCACAACATCTTGTCTACTCTTCATGGTTCGTCCCAACTTTGTATCATCTGCAAACAACTGAATATCTCCATCCAAATCTTCACCAATATCATTAATATACAAGTTAAACAGTAATGGCCCTAAAACAGACCCCTGAAGCACTCCACTAGTGACTTTCCTTTTCCTGGATATCGCTCCCTGATACACACCTTGTTGCTACCTATCAGATAGCCAGTCTCCAATCCAATGCACTAATCTAATATGCAACCCCATCTGCTCTAGTTTGACTGTCAACTTATCATGAGGTACTCTATCAAAAGCCTTTGCAAAATCCAAGTATATTACTGTGTATCCTTCTCCTCTGTCCAAGGAAGCAGTCACTTTATTGTAATAAGTAAGTAGATTACTAAAACATCACCTCCCTTTAGCAAATCCATGTTGTCCATCAAAGATAATACCATTGTTGTCAACCCAATTCTGGATCCTAGTTCCCACAAACTTCTCCGACAACTTAAAAACAACACCTGACACACACACATATAGGCCTATAGATTGATGCTTGAGTTCGATCACCTCCTTTATGAATTGGCACAATCTTGCCCTCCTTCCACTCCTTAGGAACTTGACAGAGTGCAAGACTCGCAGTCAAGGCAGGTGTCAACTCCCTGGCACATTCCTTCAGAATACATGGTGATATATTATCAAGTCCCACAGCCTTATTAACATCTAGTTTGCTCAACTCCTGATACACCTCTTGCTCACTTACAGTCAGTCTCTCCTCTCCATCATCAACTGCTCTCAATCTCTCCATGAAGTCACATTCACAAGATTGAAGGGCCTTTATGAACTGCTCATTAAAAATCATCCTTCCATAATCATTCTTTCTTTTGCTGGCTACATATCGAAAGAACTCCTTAGGATTCTTTCTGGCTTCATTAGCTAACTGCTGTTCATACCTCTCTTTAGCTACCCTCACCAACCAAGTCACCCTCCTTTGTCTTTGTAGACCTCATGGAATTAGTTATTTCCACTTCTCTTATGCTGCCTCCACAATGCCCTTTTTCTCTGTATCACATGCTTAATCTCTTTATTCATCCATCTCACACCTACCTTATTTAACCTTCTCACCCTTGGAATACTGTTGCATCCCGGTTTTTTCTTTACACTAACATTTACATTTAGAACTCGGAAAATTGTCCAAAAGAGTCACGTGGTACCTCCAAGCATAAGGGTTGTCCCTGGATAGAGGTAACACTGCATGGAAACTTCTGTGGAATTACATCTCCTATAACTTTAGGAATATTTATTTTATAATGCACCACCTAAGGAAATTATATTAAGTTGGGAAGTCTTAATCACTAGATAATTCCAGAGATCTACAATAAAGACTCTATGGACTGCAATCGTGGTCTACACCTCCTAACCCTTTTGTTTCCCGCTTAGGTTTGTATGCTAATTCTTTTGCAGGTGATGCATCAGATTCTATCATGCAGAAAACACAAATTCTCAAAATTTAACATGAATTTAATTGACACACAAATATAATTTACAACTCATATAAAATTCATACTAAGCATTAATCATTCATTATACAAGAACATGATTATTATTTAAAATTTAGCATATAGGCCCACTCATGTGGCAAATTTCTACAGTCTGCACATGGACAAATATTCCTTCCTTGGGAAACAATTACTCCTCAAAATTTGATACTACACTTTCTTCCATTATTTTAATGATATACTCATTCATTCAATGTTAATAATACATCATGATATATCAACTAAAACTCTCTCTCACACACCTTAAGCAATGCCTTAGCCAGTTCAGTAATTCATTTACTAAGTTCTCTGTAATAAGAGAGAAATTAGTCGGAACACTAAATTAGCTGTATACAAGACAGTGTTCAAACCAGTTTTAACTTATGGATCTGAGAGCTGGATCAGAAGTAAAACACTTGACCAAAGACTAGAGACCGCAGATATGAGAGTCCTCAGAAAAATTAGAGGCGTGAACAGATGGTATCAATGGCAATATCATATTAAAAATGAGGCTATTAGCAAAGAACTTGACATTGTCAGCATCCAGGAATGCATTAGCAGAGCTAATCTCAGGTGGTATCGTCACTTAAATAGAATGGGAGAGGAAAGATTAGCAAAACAAGTGTTCTCTGCCAGGTTGGCAGGAAAACGACCCAGAGGAAGACCAAGATATAGGTGGATTGATATGGTACAAAGTGCCTTAGACGATAGAAATATAAGATCTGATAATGTTGGAGTCTTGACAAGTAACAGACTGATTTGGAGGAAAATTGTAGATTGGAAGTTAGTAATGATGTAATTTTTTCATGTAGTACTGTCATATCCTGTACACCCCTTGAAGGCACACGGCAGGAATTTGATGATGATGATGAGTTCTCTGTAGGATATACCAAGCATTCCTTTCCGTAGCGTGCTACTTTCCTAGCATGAAACTTTCCTGTTATCAGAAACACATATCCCCCAATGTCTCTGGACCCTTCTTATAACAAGTTTGAAACCTATACACATAAAAGGATAAAGAAATTGTAACGACACCATTCCAAGGCTTTCACACAGTATGTGGGAGTTCTCTGACATCTTCTGGCTGAATTGAGTGTCCTACTGCTCAGACTGGTCGGCGCTCATACTGGAAGTATTCTTTCAATCCATGCAAACTGCTTGCACCACTCTGGTATGGCTAACACCTTTCTGCTGTATCCAGACCAGGCGGGAAGTTGACTCTTCCTTCATATAATCAGGAGAACGAATCTTTGTTCCAGCCTTCGTCTGCTGGATATAGGTATAAGCTCATCTCCAATAACTCCTCTTAGGACTTTTGCCGGCTGAGGCTGCTTCTTCTGCCAGCTGAAGACGAGACCTCCTACCGCCACTCCAGGAACTGCATGAACACTGATGAAAAAAATTCAAGAGCGAAAGGGGGGTAGCTAACCTTTTTATATCCTTCCCCCTATCGGCAAGTCATTGCTATCTCTGCAACTCATCCAACGAATTGGAGTACATCACTCACGTGGCCATCGCTCAATAGCGTATGCTAAATTTTCTTCACTACTACACCAAGTGGCCTGTGCACATGTCCAATTGGGGCTTTGATCCTGCCTTCATTTGGCGTTTACGTGTCAACCCTTTGTTTGCGATGAAAAATGCAAGTCATGGTGCTAACATGTAAGTTTTAATACTAATCAGGATACTACATAACACATTTTATAGATTTTTTTTTTTATTCTACCCTACAGGCTTTGCATAAGTTACTCTTTTATCACTTATACAGAAAGTTTTTTTTTTTTATATAAATACACGAACTTTGTTTGTGTATTTGTGTATTAATTCCATATTTGAATTATCACCTTTGCATAAATAACTCACTTTCCTTCCTTTATTTTTATAAGGTAGAAGTACACACTCAGAAGCAATCATTTTGCTAAGGAAATTCCCCCCCCCCTGCCTTTTTTTTTTCTTCCATCCTTTTTTTTTTTTTTCCTCTTGTTAAACTGTGATACAGTCAGAATTTTTGAAATTCTGTTTAATCAAAGTTTAACAATACATTTAGACATTGCATCTACTAGATAGTTTTTGAAAATCCCCCAAGCTGCACTGATCTCTTTTCCAGCTAACTCACACTGCTGGCAACCACCCAGGTAATCACCTCATGGTCACTCTAACCAATTGGTGGATGATTTGACACCTCATTTATAATTACATCCTCTGATGAGATGACCAAATCCAAGACCCTCAATTCTCGCATGCCCACTGTTACATACTGTCTGAGGTAGTTATCCCTCAAAAACTCAAGAAACTCAATTTCTTTACTTCCAGTTGCTATGTCATCATTCCAGTCTATATTGCCATAATTAAAATTGCCCATAATGATCACTGGCTAATTTGATTATACATTTCATTATCACCACCATCCACATTACCTGGTCTATAACAACATCCAACCAAGTATTTGATACATCATACTGCCTCAAAACCACTGGCACTATTTTCCTCTTGCATCTCTACTTTGTATGGACATAACTCGTTCTCTGTCATTAATAGCACTCCCCCTCCCTTTTTACCCCTTCTATCCTCACAAAACACATTCCATCTCTATTCCTGTCCGGATGTCGTCCTCTTCCAACCATGTGTCACTTAATCAATAATTTTTGGGTGAACAGACGCAATTAGTGTAACTATTTCATCTGCCTTGTTTCTTATACTTCTAGCATACAAGAGCTCATTTCTGGATCTACAGCTAGTTGCATTGATACCACTCACTCGATGTGATCTCTCTATGCTCAACTGGGGCCATTTTCTTTTCTGCTTATTCATTTTAGAACCCTTTTCAATTCCAATTGTTTTCTCTTGATCCCAGGTCATCCTATTCCTTTCCTGTCTACACATGCTCTCACCTCCTGTTGGAGCATCCACCCTGAGCCTCCTCGTTTCCCTGCTCCTCTTGCACACCAATTCTCTCATTTTCTATACTCATACCACTCACTTCCCCATTCATAACCACCTCTTCAATCTCTCATGTCTTACTCTCCTGCTCTTCCATATCACTTCCCACTTGATCTGATTCATTCTCTCTACTCATTTCTCTACCTTCCAGCAGCAGTCTCTCCAAGCGACTCACACCATAACCACTCAAATGCAGTCAATCGCTCCCATACAGTTCACTTCAGCCTTCAAACTCATTCCACACATTAACAAACTGTACTCCCCTCTCATCACACATTTCAGCCAGCATATCATTCATAATCCTTGCTCTATTATTGAGAGGATATGGGGTGATTGATAGTGAATGTATCTACTTGTACGTGTAGGTTTTCGCTAAAGAGAGAATGCCAGATCCATCAGGCTGGCATGTAATCAGAGTGGCTAGAAATGGGAGACTGTTGTATTCCATTTTTAATGTAAACTGGATTGATTGTTTAGATGTGTTAAGAAATTGTGGAGAGTATCCAGGTCATGTGGCCAAATGGAGAACACATCATCTATGTAGGGTAGCCATACAGTGGCTTTATGTGGAGCAGAGTTTAAGAATTTTTCTTCAAAGGTCTCCATGAAGAAGTTGGTCAGGGATGAACCCATGGCTATCCCCTCTATCTATTTGTAGAATTTTCCTTGCCAAATGAAACAGTCTGAGTTCATAGTGAACTGAAACAGGGGATGAGATATTGGGAGGAAACATGGCTTGGATGAAGTGTAAGGTATTTTTGAGTGGGACATCAGTGAATAAAGAGGAGATATCAAAACTGACGATTATGTCAGTGTGTTGGAGTGAGAGATTTTCTATACTGGCTTTAAAGTGGGCTGAGTTTTTTAGGTGAAGATGTGTTGCCAGTATATTGTGTGAGCACTTTGGCTAAATGTTTGGCTTATTTGTATGTGGATGAATCAATGTTTATTGCCTGTTTATAGATTTTTGGTAGTCCATATATCTGGGGGGAGGGAGTCTAGAGTGATAAGGTTTTAGTTTGTTTGTGACTTCTACAGGCCAAGAGGAAATCTTTTTAAGGAGCCTATGGAGTGTTCTGATCTGTGTATTGGTGGGATCATAGTCTATAGGTAGGTAGGTAGAATGATCATTGGCTACATCCAGTCTGATGTTGTTGGCAATATGGTGGGATGGCCGAAAATATCTCACTCTACTTGGATCATTATTTCTTCTACAGGAATTTTTTTTTTTTAGGTGCTAGTGCATAGTTATTGCCACATGCAAGTACACTATTTGCTTCAGGCTTCACACAGTGAAGGATGATAAATTTACTACTGTGTCAGGAGATAGTTGAGGCTTGGAAGCTGAGTTTTTTTTTAGTAGATTTTCATATTTTTTGATGTGCCAACATCATATTTTTTTAACTTTTTTGTTTGCTGAAGCGTTCAAGACATCAGAAAGGATCATCCAATGATTGCTGTTAGCGCAGCAGCAAGCTCTTCTTCTAATACACTTATAGCTTCATTAGTGTTGGCCAGAAGAATGCGAGTGGTGGCAATCTGTTCCTGTAAAAGAGTGAAGGTAGTGCACCTGTAAATGCGGAGTCTCAGATGTAAACTGGTGTTTCACTTTCCCACAATTTGGGATAACATTATTATCCTGGCAGCATTTTAAAAAGCTAATCTCTTTAGTTGTCTGGATATCTTCAACTTCAGACTGTCTTATTGAAGGCCTTGCATATGATGGAATCTCTGTGGATAATAGTAATTCTAGTAGACAGGCTTACACATTAGTTACTCATAACTATTATTTTCCAAGAAATAACTATTAATAATAAAAACTTTAATTAATACTTTCCTATATTTCAGCAATGTTACACTAACACTTGGCAAATGAGGCTGAAGAAAGGCAACCAAAGTCATGCCTGGAGTACTAAATGACACTCCCTAGTGGGCTACATTGGGTGGTCTCAGCCATTGGGCTGATGATCTGAGGATGAGTGCTTCCTAAATTTAGGGCAGTCTCATGCATCCAAATTTGTCATTAGCTAACAATTTCTAGTACCTTCATAATATTTTCAATTTTAACATAATTATATCAGTGATACCTTGTGTTCATTTCTCTGATCTCTTACATCTGCAGTCTCCAGTCCTTGGTCAATTCCAATCCAGTTCTCAGATCAATACATTAAAAGTGACTTGAACACTGTCTCATATACAGCTAGTTTAGTATAATGACTGATTTCTCTCATATATATACAGGGTGTTCGGGATAAATTTGACAGTTTCGTAAGGAAAGAGAAAATCTTCTTTGTATCTATTAAATTTAATGAATTGACAAAAAAACATTACAGGCAGAGTTAATTACAATACTATCAACAAGATTTACTCAAAATAACCACCATTAGCATCGATCACAGCTTCAATTCTGCTTCGGAACCTCGAACAAGCTGATGCTACAGTCTCCCTGGGAAGGGCCGCAAAAACTGTTTTAATTTTATCCATTAACTGGGCTTTTGTATTACTGGAAGTGCGATTGGTGTCTTTTTCAACTGCGCCCCATACAAAATAATCCATGGGGTTAAGGTCTGGGGAGTTTGGAGGCCAAACATTTGGACTGGTGAAGTCGTAGAAATTTTCAGACAACCATTTTTGACTTTTCCCAGAGGTGTGGCAAGGGGCCGAATCCTGCTGCCATACATACGGCCTACCATTGGCTACCCTTGTTATCCAGGGCTTGACTACAGTTAGCAACTCCACGAACAAAGCCCGAATTCCAATGCCAGGGTTCTTCAACACCTGTTCCTGCAGATTTGCGAGGAATTCTGCTGTACGAACGCAATCAGATCGTCTGCTAGGGATCTTTCTTCTTGCTACATCCTCGTAGTCACCATTGCAAGTCTCTAGTTCATGCCTGATTGTTTTTACTGTATTCAGGGAGCATTGGGCAGCAGTCGTAATATCCTTATTTTGATGGCGGGCACGAATCATCATGATACAAGTTATTCTCTTCCATGATTCAGGTGGGTTCCAGCTATCCATCCTTTCTGACATCTTGTATATGAATGAAGAAGGGTCCAAACTTTTAAATGAAGAGAAGTGTGTGTTAATACATGTAACTTACGGAAAAATATAATTAATTATAAATATGTCAAATTTATCCCGAACACCCTGTATATATATATATATATATATATACAGGGTGTTCATTAACTACCCTGTATATATATACAGGGTAGTTAATGACTTATATATCAGTTCTAAAGCCGGTACAAGATCTAGAGGGAATCTGCAATTTTTGTATACCAATGCTAGAAGCATTCGAAATAAGAGAGAAGAATTTTTGGCATTAGTCAGTGAAATCTCACCAAAAGTTGTAGGCATTAGTGAAACTTGGCTGTCAGCAGAAGATGTGGTCACTGGAATTGAATGTGATGGGTACACTATTTTCAGGGAGGATAGAGAAGATAGAACAGGGGGAGGAGTACTGTTGATGATAGCTGATGTGTTGCAGCCAAAGAAAGTAGTATATCATGATGATAGACATGTGAATAAGAGTTCATTTGAGGCAGTCTGGTGCGAAATAGCGACCAACGCAACCAAATATGCAGTTGGATGCTGCTATAGGCCAGGGAGTACGGGGGGAGATATTGAATTCATGCATCAGCAACTTAGTGCAATGAGTGAAGGCTTGGTGATTATTATGGGGGATTTTAATTATGGTGATATCAATTGGAAGGAGGAAATATCACGTAGCAAAAAGGAAATGGAATTCATACATCTTCTACGAGATAATTACTTGAAACAGCACGTAACTGAAGGGACACGTGGTGTGAGAGTGTTGGACCTGGTTATTGGTTCAGAGGTTATATGCATAAGTAAGGTGTCCTCGTTACCTCCAGTTGGTGAAAGCGATCATGTGGTATTGACTTGGGAGGTTGCAAAATCTGTGGATTTTTCTATTAAGAAGGGGTATGTACGGAACTACAGGTTAGGCAATTATAACAAGCTTCGGAGTGAGCTTGCAGCCATCCCATGGCAGAACATATTGCAAGGGAAATATGTTAGCAGTGCTTGGGATAAAATCAGCGGGTATCTGAGGAAAGCAATATCAGATTGTGTCCCCATGGTTAGGAGGTCAAACAAGGCAGGCATTAGATGGATGAGCAGTAGTATCAAGCTTGAACTGCAAAAAAAGAAAATGTTATGGAGAATTTACAAGGAGAAAGGCGATCAGGACACCCATGAGCAGTACAAGGCTCAAGCTAGGAAAGTTACCAGCATAGTAAGAAAAGCTAAATCAGATTATGAGAAGACCTTAGCCAAAGAGATCAAGGGTGATCCCAAAGAGTTCTTCCGCTATGTGGCAAGTAAGAGGAAGAATGACTTCGGAAGGATAACCTTAGTGGGTCCTGATGGTATTGAGGTGACAAAATCAGATGTAATAGTCGAGTTACTGAGTGATCACTTTTCAAAAGTCTATCACCCAAGTGAGGATATCTCTATACCTACAGCAATACCTAATGTGAGAATTGAAGCTAAAGAACAGAGGTATTAAATATATTGCAAAACTTAAATGCAAACACTGCGGTAGGCTTAGATGGAATATCAGCTCGGGTGTTGCGTGAATGTGCAAATGAATTGTCAACCCCTCTCACCTGGATATTTAACTTAAGTTTGAACTCTGGTATGGTCCCTAGGGAGTGGAAGTTAGGCAAAGTGGTTCCTTTGCATAAGGGTGGCTCTAAAACTGCGGTATTGAATTACAGACCAATCACCATCTCAGGAGTAGTGGTAAAAGTATTGGAAAAGTTGGTTAAAGACAAAATTCAAGAATGGGTGGATCAGGATATGATACTCTATAGAGGCCAACATGGTTTTGTTAAAGGTAGATCCTGCCTTAGCAATCTATTAACTATTCATAATAGAATAACATCTGAGTTGGACAAAGGAACTGGCTACACAGTGATACTTCTGGATTTTGCTAAGGCTTTTGACAGGATACCCCATAGAACACTGTTACGCAAATTGGAGCAGATGGGAATGGATATTAAATTGGTGATATGGATAGGAGAATGGCTCAGGGAGAGATACCATAAGGTGGTGTATGGAGGAGCCGAGTCCAGAATGAGGCAGGTGACCAGTGGTGTGCCTCAGGGCTCTGTGCTTGGGCCAATGTTGTTTAATTTGTATATAAATGATATAGGAAACGGCTTAAAGGGAGATATTCAGTTGTTTGCTGATGATGCAAAGTTGTGTAGTGCAATAAAAAATCAAGCTGATGTTGAAAGTTTGCAGGAGGATTTAAATAAGCTGGTAAAATGGGCAAAAGAAAATGGATGTCAGTTCAATGTGGAAAAGTGTAAAGTCATGCATTTTGGGATTAAAAGATTACCAGCTGTGTACTACATCGATGGAAAGGTACTCCAAGAGATTGATGAGGCTAGGGACTTAGGGGTATTGGTTGATAGGGAGATGAAGTTCAGAGGACACATTGCTAAGGTGTCCAAGATTGCACATAGGATTACTTGGTTGTTGAGGAACACACTGACATCCAGAGATAAAGAGGTTATTATTCCCCTTTATAAAGCATTGATACTTCCACATTTGGATTACTGTGCTCAGGTCTGGTCACCTGGATTCCTTGGAGATGAGGAGGCTGTGGAGAGGGTTCAGAGAAGAGTGACCAAGTTGGTGAGTGATATAAAAAATGCTCCCTACATTGATAGATTGAGAGCTTGTGGATTGCAGAGATTGGTTGATAGGCGAAGAAGAGGGGATATGATAGAAACATTCAAATTACTAAAAGGTTTTTATAGGATTGATGCAGGGGAAATGTTTCAGCTGTGTGAAAGTGATGGAAGAACAAGAGGTCATCTCTGGAAATTAAAGAAGAGTGTGGTTAACAAAGGTGTCAGAACAAGGTTTTTTGCCTGGAGGGTGGTGAATGAGTGGAATTCATTGCCTGACTTAGTTGTGAGCTCTTCGTCTGTAAATGAATTCAAGAAGAGATATGACAGATATTGTTTTGCTAGTTTGGGTCTCCCGCGATGAGTCTACTGACTCCATGGAGATACCCGTAATAATAATAATAATAATAATATATATACACCATAAAATTTCTTCAACTGACTCCTTACCAGCTTTGCTACTTCTGTTGTCTATTTAATTTGCCATCTTCACTAAAAATTGTGCCCAAATAGCTGAAATGGTTTACTCATTCTATAAGTAGTTGTCCATTCAGAATTCAGCTGACATTTTCAATGTTCCTGCATGTTTCCACAGTCTTTATTTTATTTTATTTTTATTGCTGATTTTCATAGCAACTTTGTTACAGCAGTTATTTAGTTTAGTCAAGGAATTCTATAAACATACATTGCATTTATTTAAGAGTATAACTTCATTTGCATAAAATAGAACGTTGTGATTAACGTGCAAGTTTCATACCAAATTTAATGCCACTTTCCTTCATAATACAATCTAAATAGATGATGATGAATAACAGTAAAGATTATGTGTGTCCTTGTCTTATCCCTCATTTTAAAATCACACCACCTTCCTGTACCTTCTTCAATTTTAACTGATAAATTACAACCCAAATATAGCATGTATATTGCTCAATTTATTGTTGTGTCTACACCATATAATTCTAGAATTTTTTAACAGCTTTTCTCTTGGCAGCTTGTTATATGTATTTTCTAGATCCATAAAAGTTTAAGTTTTCTTGTTATATTCCCATGTTTTCCTCAACAATTGGTCTTAAAGTAAAAAACTGCTCCTGATAATTCCTGTTTAGTCTAAAACAAGCTTGTTTTTCTTAATAGGAAAATTCCTCTGTAATTTTTACATTATTTCTATTTTGATTTTTGATGGATGTGTACTATGAGAGCTTTACTCCAATAAAAAAATAATAATCTGGAATTCAAGCTTCTGAATCATGCAATGCATTTATATCTTCATAATTGAGTCAAATATTATATACTCCACATCTCATTCCACGTTTCAGATTTTCTGATGATTTTTTTACCTTAAGCATTGTTGCTTTTTTAAGTATACAAGAGCTATACAGTCAGGTGACTATACCTTTTGTATACTTAAGTCGCCATTCTGTTCATTGCTTGTTTTGTTTAACAATCTTTCAAAGTAATTGCTTTACACATCTAAAATATCTAGTTTTCATGTCACCTTTATCATCTTCAATTATTTTTATAGCACACATTCTCCATTTCTAAGCATTTTTAATAGCCTCCAGGACATTTTGCCTGCCACCTTCTTGATTTAAATTTATATACTTTAATATGGTTCCCATCCACACAAGATTTATTTGTAAACCTACAAAACATTTGTACCATGAATAGGGAAAGGTTTTTTTTTCTCTATTTTTATTTTATTTGTATTTTTATTCCTTTTTTTTTTTACTTTGTCTGGAAACCCTACTCTAGAGACCAAGCATGAACTTTTTCAAGCCACTTTACACCTCCAATAAGCAGGGCAGCTACCTTCTATATTTTTTACCAAAATCTTCTATGATTTTCGTTCATTGCTTCACTTTCTTACATTTTTATCTATACTCTCTCACAGCATATGCTTCACTTTCTTACATTTTTATCTATACTCTCTCAGAGCACATGCTTAGTTGCTATATTTTCAATATGCTTTCTTCTTTTCCATGATTGCCCTTTTAATTTCCTGAGTCTGACATGGAGTTCTGAATTTTCTATTCTTGCAGACCACTTCATCATATACCACTCTGAACGAATCAATGTTTTCTTCAGAATCTACCAAAGAATTGCCAAAATTAGGTTCTTGTTTTCAAACTCTTTCATTTTTTTCTTGAATAATATTCATACATCTGAGTTCTACAGTTCACATCTGAAATCTGATCAACTTAATTATTTTTAAAACTTTCTGATATACATTTCTTTTCAATTGATATTCAATTTCATCCTACTCAAAACAAAACAGTGATCACTTCCTATTTTAAATTCTCTTTATACTCTTGTGTCTTGAACCACCATTAAGATATCACTATCAAGAATAATATAGTCAATGAGAACATTTCTTATTTCTTGAGTTTTCTCCTCATGTGAATCTGTGCATGCTTTTATGCTGGAACATGCTGAAAGTAATGACTAGTCATGTTCCTGAACAGAAATCCAGCAGATACTTATCATTATTAGCTTTGCTCCTTTCTCCAAATTTTCCCAAAATGTTTCTGTATGTCTGGTATTCACTTTATACTCTGCTATTTAGGCTTCCAACAAGAGACATCTTTATAAAGAAGTTCCTCTTTATGTGAGCTGTCTTCTCACACAAAAAAGTTCTTCGTTCTTCCTTAGTAAAACCTTCCATGAAACCACAGGCCCAAATAAGACTCACTGTCCAATTCTTCATTTTGATGTTTGCCCACATCACTCTACTTGATACTGCCTGCCATTCAAGAATCTTATGCTTGTGTTTGGTGTTGACTACTATAGGTACTCCTTTCTTTCTCTAATCATTACTGCCTATGACATCTTGTAACGGTCGTTTAGAAGAACATGACCTGTTTTTTTATTTGTCTTTCTTTTACCATAATGCCAATTGGATCAACATTGTACTACTACTCTAAATCTCTTGCCAATTTCACTTCACTTCTGTAATGGTGGTTATCTTGAATTCTGTTCATGTCAAGTTGGAGTTGTTCCACTAGCAGAAATTTTACTGTTTACTGTGGTTTCCTGATGAAAAGAGTACAGACCTTGTTTAATTAGGTGACACTGCAGCTGGCAAGAAATTTCATCATGTTATCATTTTGTTTTGGTTTAAGCCAATACAGAATACAATTTAGTTGGCTAAATCACAAATTGCTAGTCTCTTTTGCTCAGATCCAGGAGAAACTTACTACATATGTGCAGGATTGAGGATCAGACATTAACTCAGATGTCCTGGGTTAATGTTAAAGAATGCAGAGAACTGTCCTGGTCAGGTCTCTGCATTCTTTAAAAGGCAATATGGAGTCTCTTCTCAGTGATCTAGCTTTCAACCATAGGCAACCTCAGAAAAGACTTACTAATCTTATCATCTATTTTTTATTTTTTGAAAATAAAAAAAAAAGTGGACATAAGAAATTGTGAAATGTATGCAAAATATACACTTCAAAGGCCATTACGCCAGTGACTATTTAATAGAGAATTTCTGAGATGTCATATTACACAATACAGAATTTTCTATGGTAAATGAAATCAAAGAAAGTATATAAAATATAGTCAATGTTTGACTGTATTTTTCAATGGTTTTCAGATAGATCAGAATGGATGCTCTCAGTTTGACATCTGTATTCACTGCATGTATATAAACTTATTGCAACTTTAAAAAACAGAAATTTTTCTATGGAGATGGCATCCTGTTTCATCTTTCTCAAAGCAATATTTAATTAATTTATTTTAAAAAATCATAATTTTAGAAAATATAACATATACATAATAATATTAATTAATAATATTAATATATAATATATATAAATTTTTAATAATAAAAAAATAAAAATAAAAATAAATAAAAAGGGATGCTTAAGGGTCAAAGCTGTATAACTGAGAGGAGACCTCCACATAGTCTTTAAAGGAATGCGGAGAACCGACCAGGGCTTCTGACCTAATGTCCACTCCTCACCTTCTCGTGGTGCACCCTGTTGGGTATCTACTTGGATACTGAACGAACGAGGATGAGCTGGCAATTTGGGATTTAGCAGACCAAATTGTATTCTTATTGGTTAAACCAAAATAAAAAATGATGGTACAACATGACAAAATTTAATGCCAGATGGAGCATTGCCTGGTTAAACAAGCCCCCCCCCCCCCGCTGTTTTCACCAGAGGAACCAAGGCGACAGCTACAAATCTAAAAACACACCCCAACTCAACATCACCAGAGTTAAAGATCGGTACTATCAACATAAGAAGCCTGAATGGCAAAGAAATGGAGCTAGCTGAGGAATTAGATAAGGACCAGAATGACATATTAGGGGTGACTGAAACGAAAAAGACAAAAACTGGTGAGATCTTTCTGAGCAATAAATACAAAATGTTATATTCAGGTAATGATAATCAAGGAAAAGAAGGCATAGTATTCAACACTAAATATGAGGCTAATCTTCTTGAATGGCAGGCAGTCAGAAGTAGAGTGATGTGGGCAAACATGAGAATGGGGAACTGGACAATGAGACTTATTTGTGCCTATGGTCCCAGAGAAGGTTCTACTAAGGTAGAAGTGGAGGAATTTTTCGAGGCTTTAGAGAAAGCAACTGACACAATGAAAAAGGAAAAGTTGGTCCTTGTTGGGGATTTAAATAGCAGAGTAGGAAATGATTGTCAGACATACAAAAATATTTTGGGAAAATTTGGAGAAAAGAGCAAAGCTAATAATAATGGCAAATATCTATTAGATTTCTGCTCAGGACATGGACTGGTTGTCACTAACACCATGTTCCAACATAAAAATGTGCACAAATTCACATGGAGAGAAGAGGCAAGGAATAAGAAAAGTCTCATTGACTATGTTATTGTTGATAGTGATGTTTTCTCCCTGGTGCAGGACACCAGAGTGTACAGAGGATTTGAAATGGGAAGTGATCACTGTTTAGTCTTGAGCAGGATAAAATTGAATTTCATATTGAAAAGAATAACATGTAAGATAGTTTTAAAGCGAATAAAACCTGCGCAGCTCTCAGATGTGAACTGTAGACAAAAATACTCAAAGATTATTCAAGAAAAAATAAAAAAGAATTTGAGAACAGGAATCAAACCTTGGAGATTCAGTGGCAAGCCATAAAGAAAACCCTGATTCATTCAGCTAGAGAGGCATGTGATGAAGTTGTCTGCAAGGATAGAAAAATTAGAACTCCATGGTGGACACAGGAAGTTATTGAAGCAGTGAAAGAAAAGAAGAAGGCATATCAACAGTTCCTGGCAAATAAGTCAGCTTGTGCTCTTAGAGAATACAGAGACAAATGTAAGAAAGCTAAACACAGTGTGAAACTAGCTAAACAAAAGTCATGGGAGGACTTTGCCAAGAAGTACAAAATAAACACCAAAAAGGTGGCAAAATATTCTGGGATTGTTGAAGAAGCTCAGAAATGGAGGAAAGGGTACTGTAAAAGGAATTAGAAATGCTAAAGGTGATATGAAAAACATAAGAAAAAAAAAGATATACTATAAAGAAAAAGAAGTATGAAGTAATTACTTCAAAAAATTACTAAATGAAACAAGCAGTGATAGCACAGTGGTAAAAAAACACTCAACAGGCATACAGTCAGGAATACATATCCATACTTGAAGTAGAAAAAGCCATCAAAGGCTTGAAATGTGGAAAGACGGCAGGAGTAGATGATATTCGACCAGAAATGCTGAAGTATGATGATATAAGAGTCTTACAGTGGCTGCACTGCATAGTTCAGAAAGCTGGACAGATGGATGAATTCCCGATGATTGGAATAGAGCTCTCATAGTACCCATATATAAAAAGGGAAATAAAACTGAATGTGATAATTACAGAGGTATTTCCCTATCGAGTGTTTCTGGCAAGATCTATGCAAGTATACTTGAGAAACGGTTGAGAAGAATTGTGGAAGAAAAGCTTGGTGAAGAACATGCTGGATTCAGGTCAAATAGAGGCTGTCAGGATCAGATCTTCACTTTATGATAAATAGTCGAGAAAGCATGGGAATATAACAAAGATCTGTATTAAAGTTTTGTCGATTTGGAAAAGGCATATGAGAAGGTGCCAAGAGAGAGAGAGAGAGAGAAGCTATTCATTACGCTAGTTATATGGTGTCAATGGGCATTATATCAAGCAATACTTTCTTTATTTGAGTTTTAAGTCTGCAGTTAGAATTGAAGGAAGTACAGGAAGATGGTTTAATGTTAAATCTGGTGAGACTGTACATTCTTGTCTACATCATTATCCCCTCTGTTATTCATTATCTATATGGATCACATTATGAAGGAAAGTGGATTAAACATGATATCAAAATTGGAGATGTTAATGTCAGCTCTTTGCTTTTGCAGACAATGTTATACTTCTAAATAAATCTGCTACAAGTCTGCAAGATTCACTGACTAAATTGAATAACTGTTGTAATAGATATGGTATGAAGGTCAGCAATAAAAAGACAAAAACAATGAAAATAAGAAGAATCATTGAAAATGTCAACTGTGTTGTGAACGGAGAACCTGTCGAACATATAAAACATTTTAGCTTAGGCACGATTTTTAGTGAAGATGGTAAATTAAATATGGAAATAGACAACAGAGCTGGTATGGTGGGAAGTCAATTGAATAAATTCATATGGAATAAGAGAGAAATTAGTCAGAACACTAAATTAGCTATACAAGACAGTGTTCAAACCAGTTTTAACTTATGGATCTGAAGCTGCGTCATAAGCAAAGCATTTAACCAAAAACTAGAGACTGCAGATATGAGAGTCCTGAGAAAGATTAGAGGTGTGAACAGATGGCATCAATGGCAATATCATATTAAAAAACGACGATATTAGGAAAGAACTTGACACTGTCAGCATCCAGGAATGTGTTAGCAGAGCTAATCTCAGATGGTATGGTCACTTAAACAGAATGGGCGAGGAAAGATTAGCAAAATAAATGTTCTCTAGCAGGTTGGCAGGAAAAGAACCCAGATATAGATGGATTGGTATTGGTAAGGAACAAAGTGCCTTAAACGATAGCAATATTAGATCTGATAATGTCGGAAATTTGACAAGTAACAATCTGATTTAGAAGAAAATTGTAGATAGGAAGTTAGTAATGATGTAAATTTTTCATGTAGTACTATCATATCCTGTACACCCCTTGAGGGTACATGGCAGGAATTTGATGATGATGACATAATCAATTATTTTCATTTTATAAAAAATGTATCCAACATTATAGTTTAAATGGCATTCAATAGATTCTCTGTAATTAGTTGCATAACACTGACAATTTCATTGTGTAGAAATTATGGAGACAAAACATGTATTAGAACTATGACTTTACTTACATTTAAGAAAAATAACCATCAGTGTTTCAACCTCTGTATCAAGATTATCATCAAGAGTACGTAAAAATGAACTAAAACACAGGCTACATCACAATACACATAAGTAAGCCACAATATTATGTTAATGTTAATCATTTGCACTAGCCTGACTGGTGAAGAAAAGAAAGAGGGAAGAGTAAAATTTATATTTTTAAAAAAAAGTTAAATAATAAAAATTTTAATAAAATAAAATAAAAATTATAAATAAAAAAAATTAACATTGGAAATGTGAAACTATATCATTTTCTACTTGTTATCTTCTCTGCAGTCCTGTTATCTTTAAGTTCTGTCTACTGATCAAGTTTTCTTGTGTTGGAGTTCTGCCATCTTATGATGTTCTATATTTGAATGCTATGCAGATGGGTCATCCTGATTCTTGGAACTGCTAATCCATCATTCTTGTTGAAATTGGTATGATAAATCAGAATCTCACAAGCCTCTTTGAATTTTCTTTCATACCAAGTTTTGGTATGGTATAGGGACTTGGTGCCTTTCCAATGATTCCATGAAATTCATTAAAAATGGTTAATCGTACCACAGTTTATCGAATAAACAATTAATTGAACAACAACTGTACGACTGGCAACTCATCAAATAAACAAATAATTGAACAACAATTTGCTGCAAAATAATTGATCAAAAAGTAGTTCGTGAATAATTTTTGGATGAATTATGAAAATAATTCATCGAAAGAGTCCTTTTCTTGCAAAATATTGTTCAAATGTTCGGTATCAATAGCTAACATTACCAAAGATGCAGGCAACATACATAGGTGGTCATTGAGACTTGTAATAATTATTTTGATGTATTTTAAAATATTATTCTGTAATTGTCCATGCTACTTCATGGTGTAGAGGTTGATTTATCTCTAGATAAAAAATTTTGTTAATGTACCATGAACTACAGTCTAAGCACTGAAAATAAAACTGAAGAATGAAAAGTGTTATAAATACTTTTCATTCAAGATGGAAAGATTTTATTTCATTCCTTATATATATATAAGAAATATATATGAAGCCCTAACGTAAGTGACTGGAAAAGGTACACGTTTGGTCTCAAGTAAATATTATTCTTTACATAATCCCTCCCCCCCATATTATGTAAAATACACAATATACCCATAGATATTGAAATGAACATTTGTAAAAAAAAAAAAAAAATGAAGAACTTGACACATACGTCCACATAAAATATACAATGGAAAAATATTATTATCATTATTACAAGATCTCCAGGAAGTTCAAGACTTATTGAGGGAGGCCATACATCACCCACACCAGATGTCATACCTTCTCTTAAACTCATTCACACTGGATGCACTCACTACTTCTACTTAAACAGGCAAATTGTTCCACTCTTTCACATTCTAAAGTCCCAAGCCTCATCAATTTCTTACCATTTTGTACAATCAGCGTGATAAATAGTATGTAACTTTTTCAACCCGAAGTGCATAATCTTACATTTGGAAATATTAAATTGCCAATCATTATCCTTTACCAACAATGTCAATTTATTTAAATAATCCTACAGGATATCTACATCAACTTTTATCAACTATTGCCCTCCCTAGTTTTGCATCATCAGTAAACAACAATATTCTCTCCCCCCTTATATTTTATTATATTCCTATCCACCCACTATGGGATTTTAACTCCATCTATTCCAATATTTAACCACCACACATGAGATATTAATTAGCTTATAACCTACTACTACTACTACTTTAAGCCACCTTTATTTAATGGAACTATGTTATCTCCTTTCCACTCCACTGGAACCTTGTCAAAGCTGAAACTTAGATTGAACAACTTCATCAGAGGCACTGCCAGTTCTCTTAAACATTCACATAGCACATGGCCAACATAACATCTAGGCCCACTGCTGTATTCTCATTGTACTGAGCATCACCTGTTCATTTACCTCAGTTTTGATATCAGTCTCTATCACATTAGTAACTACAAAATTTCCACCCTGATAATACATCTTTGCAAGGTGATTACTCATTAGCTCAACTATTTCTTTTGATTCTATCACCTTTCTACCATCAGCATTGATTAAAGTCATCCTTCCTATCACTTCCTACATAAGGCAGACCTTTTGATATCAATCTTTACCTCCAGTTCACACACAGATGACCATAAAATCTCCTCTTGATATGCCATGAACTATTCTCAGCATGCCTTGTCCAAGTTTACCAAGTTTATCCAAGTTTACTTCCCAAAAAAACATCAGCAGCATATTAATAAGTTCCCTTGTCTATGTAGTATCCCTCTGACATGCTAAACCTGTTCTCCAGAATTAAGACCCATCTGATATTGCCTATACAAGGTGTCATACTCATCTGGTTATTTACCAAACAGAATGACATTAAGCTTTATCCAGCATGTCAAAAAAAAAAAGGAGATAAAAGCAAGTCATGAAAATATCGTCTCATATTTTTTTTGAGAAAGTAATGAAAAAGGTCATTAATAGATAACCTTTTTAATTCTTGGAAATCCACCAATTAATCAGTTATTACCAATATGGTTTCTGCCATCTTCATTCTACAGTACATTTTGTCAACTTGAATACAGCACCATGAAATAATTAAACATAGGTTTAATAGTTCCAATATTTCATCTTTGTTACAGAGTAAATATCTGGGATACAACATAAAACTTCTAATTACATACACAAAAAAACACAAACAATAAACGGAAGATGTTAGACTAGAAGCTAGCTTGTCTTAACTAGCCTTGGCTGTTGAGTAGGTGGTCCAAGAATTACTATTTCGCCAAGTCTTGTTTCATACAACCATATTTATTTAGATTTAAAAAAAAAAAAAAAAGAAGTGGTAGGAACAATTATTTCATTAATCTTTTTTGGCACTGTAACCATCAGATAGGAAAGTATGGTGGATAAAGGAGGTTGGTTAGAAGAGACAGATTGGAGGAGACTCTTAACAAGAATTTTTATGAAATCATGTTAAATTAAATTACACTTGCTAAGAAATTATATCTTTTTTTTTTATCCTTTATCCAAGTTTACATAAGTAAACAAAATTTGTGCATGAAATATATCTTTACAACTAGATAGAAGCTGATAACCTCACATAAGATGTCTTGGTATCCTATAATGCAAAGCCCACTTCCTTTCAGATGTGCATTCCTTAACACATAGCATCATGCACATCTAAAAGGAAGTGTGTTTTGCATTATGGGATACTAAGTCATCTGATTTGAAGTCATCAGCTTCTATATACAAGTACTCTAGTTGTAAAGATATATTTCACACAAATTTTGTTTACTTACATTTGAATTATTAAACAAGCATATAATTTCTTTGTAAGTATAATTTACTTTTGAACCAAGTGAAAAAACTTTCTACTGTGATATTATATTGGTGGGGGAGAGGAGGGGATGATGGGAAAGTTTGCAGTTAGTGTACATATCTCCTTGTGTAGGTAGGTTTTCTATAAACTGAGAAAGAAAGAGTGTCATTAAGAAGATGTGTGATCAGCATGTCTAGAAGAAACAGACTACTTTTGTTTTCATTTTACTATAATGATCTGGATTCTGGAGTGCTGGCTGTTGAGATGGAGGAGGAGAAAGAGTTTAATGTGTTTAAGCCATGTGGCCAAATGGAAAACACATCATCCATTTATCTTAAGCCAGAGATAATGTTTAAAAAAACAGTAGTATCAAGAGCATGTTTTTCGAAATTCTTCACATAGAAATTGGCTATGGGGAGAGCTCATAGCTGTATCCTCTCTATTTGTTTATATAAGTATATATAAACACCACTGGAAAAGACACCATATATGAGTATACAGTGTCTTTTCCAGTGAAGTAACCAGTAGAATGCAAAATTGAAGATATCAGTGTGTTTGGGATAAAACATTTTTAAGTAAAGTTAAGGTGCCAGAAAAGGAGATGGTGGTGGTGAATAAAGAAGTGATGTCAAACTAACCATGGTATCAGTCCTACTTAGAACTAAATTACAGATTAAAAGATTTGAAGTGGGTGGAATTTTTAATATAAGATAAAGTGAGGTTAAGATTTAGTTAACTGTTTAGCTAGTTTCAAGAAGGTGGGGGATTCCATAGCATCTACTATAGGATGAAGAGGGTTATTGGGTTTATGAATTTTATCCAGAAGGGAAGAGGAAAAGGATTAAAAGGTTTGAGTTTTTCAACCAATTCATGGGACCAACAGGTGACATTTTTAAGCAGCCTTTTTTAATGTTTCCTAACATTTAATGATGTCCCCAACAGCCAATTCCATGTTCTTTATAAATTATGCAAAGGCAAAAATATAATAATTCGCACAGCCAATAAGGGCAATGCTACTGTAGTCATCCCTACCAATAAAATTGAAAAATGAATGCATTGCTCAGAATAGAATTGAAAAATGAATGTGTTGCTTAGAGATTGCACTACTTAAAATCTTTACATTATGACCCCACTAATTTACAAAAGAAAACATCAAAAAGACTGCTTAAAAATATCACCTACTTGAAACAAAAACTGGCCCCTTGAAACAAAAAGCACAGCCATGAATTCTCCTCCCTAGTCAATCTCTATATGCAGCATTTCAAAAAACATGCTCTTGTTATTCCTGTTTTGAAATCTATCTGACTAAGATACATTGATGATGATGTTGATTTGGCCACATAGCTCAGACAAATCAGACTCCTCCTCCTCAATAACCAGAACTCAGAATCTAGATCACTATAGAAAAAGAAAATAACACTAGTCTCTCTTTTCTAGACACTCTAGTTACACATATTCCCAACAACACTCTTTCTTTCTTGCTTGCTTTATAGAAAACTTACCTATCATCCCACTGATATGGTACCATAGAAATCCTTGTTAATAGAGCCTTCAACCTCATATTGAACTGGTCTTTATTCACCATACTTTCCTATTAATTGATAGGATATAAAAAAAAAAAGATTGAAAGAAATAATTGTTCTTCCTATGACCACATTATATCCATCTCAACATACAGATTATAATAATACTATTGCTAATTCCTATATCTGGGGGATGACAGTGTGATTAGTAACAGGATCACTATAATAGTCAAAACTTTAAAGAAATAAAGCTGGCTGCCTTATGTGCTCTTGTAAGGAAGATCTCCTTCATTAGTGCGGCAATTTCCCATTGTGACATAACATCAGATTAAGTTAGAAATCTTCTCCCGGATCTCTGGATTGGTAACTGCTTCCAAAGATATGTCTGTTTATAAGAATACTGTTTTTCAAGAAGTGTGTAAGTATGCTTCCAAACAATCATAACTAATCAATAACATAATACAAAAATTTCAGATAGTTTAGAATCTGATTAATACTTCCTTTTAGGAAATAAAAACTATTAAGATATAATAATTACTACAGAATATACAGTAGAAAATCATTAACAAACACAAGGTCATGTTTTTTTAAAAAATAAACATAACTGACATACCATCATCCATTCCTACTAGGTCTAAAATAGTAATTGGATTGACAGGATGACTATGACGAGACAAGAGGGATCTAAATTCTCTTTCCAAAGCATTGCCACCAGACTCGAAAATAGAGGTCTAAATGAGGGGGGGGGGAAATAATAATGCTCTAATCTAACTGCTGTATATACAAAATATAAATTAACACTATGCTAACAACAGATTATTTCAAATATTCATTAAATCATAGGCACTATCTGGAGCAGGTCAATGTATAGCATCATACACATAACTGTTTAGAAGCATCAATCCGTTTGAGTACAAGAAAGTCATGGTCAATCATAGGCTATGGTTAGTCAGAGGTCTATGTTCTTCTCATGAAATGTGGTATACAAAATTTGTATACCACATTTTGACAAGTTTTGGATGTTGTGAGCATGACTTCAGTGAATGTATTCAAGGAGAATTATGACAGGTATTTAAGCGTGCATATCAAAATGGATCCTTTCTTGACGAGTCCTTTGACTCCTTGGAGGAGCATTCATAATAAGAATTTTGGAGTACGTTATTTTTTACAAACAATGGTATTGAGCATTGCCAATGCTACAAGTCGTAACAGACAATCTTCTCATAAAAATACAGTATATTGAACAATAAACCTTTTACGGATGGAATTATCATAACTTCAGACAAAACAGCTGTGCACTGAATGATAGCATGCAAGTCAGAGAATTGTTTTTTTTAACAAAAAATGAATCCCCTTTTTATGAGAGCTTGTAAACCTTTCATGCATTTAGTTCCATAAGCAAGCTAAGGTCTGCTAATTCAGTTCTGCAACTTTAGAGAACAAATATGAAACTTTTTCAAACCACTTCAGATCTATAAAATTTGTCTACTTCTTCCAGTGGTGGGTGTAAATTGCTTCCATACAAAGTGGAAACAGGATCTGATCATGCATAAGATGTTTCATTGCCATATAATTCAACTTGGAACACCATACAGAGAAAGACAATACAAACCACTGAAAAAAAATCACAGAATGCAAACACCATTTAAACTATTTTTATCAGCAGCAAAGTGCTGTTTGTGTGGTTTATTCCATAGTTCAAAAAAGCTTGGAAAAATTCGATAGGTGATTATTTAACAGCTGTCTTTTATGCTGAACAAAAAATAAATAAATAAATAAATAAAATAAAAAAATGTTCAAAATAAATATTAACATTTTATTCTAATTTTAAAACGTTATGCTGCCATCATTTTGATGTCCTTGAGAAAACAAGAAATATTTGTTATAAGTATTAATGCAATGTAAAGTAGTACCAATGAAGTCAACACCTAGACAGAAGTGAACTTTTTTTTTCTAGTCTGATTTAGATACTGCATAATTTAGATATCTTTTCAATGCTAAGCATCCCATATGCTGCTGATATCCTTCCTATTCAGTAACTGATACAATGGAAAATAATCTTCCCTTGAGTTTAATAAATTTCCAGATTTGTAGTTCAGTATGTAAGCTGTCATGATTGGAATATCCATATAGTTGGCTACTTACCAGATCAGTATGGCATGATCACTGTCACCAACTGGCAGCAAAACAGTCACATCCTTAACTGAGACACCTTTTGATGCTATGATAAAATCTAACACTCATTGTTCTCGAGTTCTTTATTTCACATACTTCTTGAAAAAGTTGTCTCAGAACACCTCACTATATTCTCCCTTGTTCCTATATGAGTTTTCTCTGTTACCCAATTAATATTCAGATAATTTAAGTCACTCATAATAATTACTCATTTAGTACCTTCAGGGTAATTTGGCAATACATTTCTTCATTCCCAGTTAATGAACCACCAGGTCTGTATTAACATTCTACCATATATTTTATCCTGTTAAAATGACACCTAGTTTTTGTGTTGATGTCATCATGTCATCAACACACTAAAAAACAGGGCACAGACGATCTGTTCCAACGAACAGGACTAAAAGACGAATTTAAAATTATTTTTAATACTTTCCAAAAAAATGGATACAGCCAAAACACTATTAACAAAATTCTCTACAAAACCTCAATAAGAAACAAAGACAAACCAGACTACAGTAAAACTATAGCCATTCCCTACATTAAAGGAATATCAGACAAAATAAACAGAGTACTACGAAAATACAACCTCAAAGCCACCTCTAAACCTCCGGCAAAATTAAAAAGCTTACTCAACTCATCCAAAGACCCACTCCCTCCACTAGCCCACCCTGGAGTATACTGAATTTATTGTACTTGCAACATACCATATATAGGAGAAACAGGACACACAATTCCTATCAGACAAAAAGAACATAAACGACACATTAAATATAATAATTATGGTGAAGCTGGCCTTTCTGATCATGTCCTGAATTCCTTACACAGAATTGACTGGAAAAGAGCTAGCTGTCTACATCGCACTAAAACATGGTATGAACAGAAATTTAAGGAAGCATGTGAGATAATTATCAAGCACCCCAATCTGAACAACAATGATGGTCTAAAAATCCCAAATATATGGAACGTATATATTCAACCAACAGAACGTTCCTCACTAAGAACAACTATAAACAGGACTGTAGAAAATCCAGTATCTTAAAAGCAAAAATAAAAATTGTAAATAGGACATCATTGTTTCTGAAAGAAAACCATCTGAAAGAATGTTTATTCCTGTCATCGGAAATAGAATTTAGATTGATGTAATTTTTTTTTTTTTTCACTAGAGGTCATGCCAGTAGAATAACATGTGATCAAATCATTGTTTCTTTAGCTTACAGTTAATAATGTAACTCAGCTTGTCTTGTATATTAATATATGCTCCAGATGATAATCTTGATGTGAAGATCAAAACGTTGGGATAATAAAAAAGTTTTTTTTTAACACGGCTGTAAATTCCATAAATTTTTAAAATGAGTGATGAATTTAGAGTAATTACTCAACTTCCTTGTTGTGAAGGTGGGGAGAGGGGTTGTAGTTTGTTGGTTTCAATATTTTTTGAATTTTATGGGGGGGGGGGGTAGCCATTGGCTGACAAAGTGTTCAGGATGTGATTGAATTCAGTGTTTAGTAGGGTCTTGTTGTTTTAACAGATTAGTATCTGCCTGTATGGGTGGGTTTTCTATAAACTGAGAAAACCAAGGTTCCATCAGGCTGGCGGGTGACTAGTGTGTATATCATCATATTTTCAGTATATCCTAGGATATACTGAAAATATGACCAGGGAGTTAGAAACCAGTCGGCGTTCACTCTTCTCAGTAATTTTTTTTTTTTTAATAATAATATTTACTGAGAAGAGTGAACGCTGACTGGTTTCTAAAGTAAAACGAACCACATAAAGGCGGGAAACAGTTTAAGTTAAGGTCACGATTGCAAGTAATAAAATTTTGTCGTGTCGTCTTTTCTCTAAAATTACCTTTCTTAACTCTCAATAACCTCTTCTGGCCATATCTCTGACAAGAGTGAAACTGAGGTCTTGTGAGACAAAGAATTGCAAATGGCAGATGCCAATTTCTTTCTCTCAACTCTGGCTCTATCTCCCTTTTCAAACTCAGAGAAATTTATTTGTTTTAGCTGTGCCACTCTGAATCCTAGGATATACTGAAAATATGACCAGGGAGTTAGAAACCAGTCAGCGTTCACTCTTCTCAGCAAAATTTTATAACTTGCAATCGTGACCTTAACTTAAACTGTTTCCTGCCTTTATGTGGTTCGTTTTACTTTATGAGCAAGTGCAGTAGTTCTAGACACAGAGAAGACAAATTTCATAATAATAACAAAGCAATTTAATTTCACTAAATATATCATACAAATACATTTATATAAGCTTAGTTAATCATTCAAATAAAAAACACATATATATATCATCACACTCTCATGCACAAAGCTAGATAAAACACTCTTGAAAATTCATGTTTCAGAATACTAAATCTAAATTATATATCACAGAATATCACAGAATACTAAATCTTAAAAGTTTAGTTACTTAGTTTCATCTCACTATTAATTACACAAGAATTCATTCAAAACTTTCCTTAACAGTCCTATCCAATTTACACATTTATCTCTTTCCTAAATCTGAAGTTAACAAAACTTAAATTATTCTCATTCAAACACATATCTCGAGTCTACTGACATATTTTCTTTCATTATAATTGGCCACAGTTCTAGGAATGTCTTTCATCACACAATTCAGATCTTCACATTTAATTCACTAAATAGTAGACATAAAGTTCACCTTACCGGTTTACAGCATTTTCTCTCTGGGCCACTTCAGATCATATCAGAATTCTACCTTGAATTTCCCTCTGTTACTTCGATTGGAATTCTTCACTCTTGTTTTTCACCATTAAGTCTGCTGGGCTTTCTTTTGTCTACGGCTGATAGTTCCTCTTTGTCACATGACCATACTTTCCACTAACAAAGGGATCCACATGGAAGCTTACTACCAGCCGGATATTCCATGGCACAGGTAATCAGCAGCAGGAAAATGTCTCAAAAAGCTCCGTGCGTAGCGATACACTTGCTTTTAAACTACGCGCCATTTCCTGCTGTCGTCAATCACGCATGCGTCACATTCTCCTTGCTTCTCCCAGCACATAGCGCCACTCGCGGCAACCTACCGAAACTCTCGTAACTTTACATTGAATGAATGGGGGGAGCACCGTCCTACACAACAGATATACCGAAGTTGGCCGTTTCACATTTGGTATAGTATTTTGATTTTCTCTTTTCCAGCAAATGGTTAGTTGTTCACATACAAATTTCTGACTAAGTAACTACTATATTTTTTTAAATACTGAAATTCCACAATACTAAAATAAAATTATACTAGACTATATTACAATATTATACATTTTCCTTCTTTTCTGGTAAATTATTAGTTTTTTATTTAAGCGATAATAACGTTATGTCTTCCGACATAACACCTTATCTGCTTTGGTGATAACTATTTCTTTATTATTCCTCATTTCCTGCAGAGCTTTATACTCCTTATTGGATATGTTGGTTTCTGGTGGTCTTGCTTTGGAGAGGACACAAGCTACATCTGGTCTTACATTGGCAATTTGAATCGGAAGGCGATGGATTCCACGTTCGATCTGGATCATAATATCCTCACTAGGTATTTTTCTGGGAGCAGTGCCGAAGTTGTGGCTACGAGAAAGCGCGTTGAGTGCTTCAGGCTTCAGGGTGACCAAAGAAAGGTTGATTATGGTGTTGGTAGGAAGTTTTGGATTGACGGTAGAGTTCTTTTTTAATTTTTCAAATTTTCTGATATGTCGACCCCATATTTTCTCAAATTCTTTGTCTGATGCGGTACACAAGGCGACAATTTGTTCCCGAAGCAACGCATAGCTGGCGTAGTTATAGATACGAAGAGCTTTTTTTAAAACGAAACGGTGCTTGAATTTTACAGAATTTGGGATTACTTGATTATCCCGGTAGCATTTTAGGAAAGTCAGACGATTTAGTTGTCTTGATAACTTCAACTTCATTTTACTGTACTGGTGGACCTTCCGTGCAATGGAATCACCATGGATGATGGTAATTCTCATAGACAAGCTTATACGTTGGTAATGCGTTACTAAATCACTTAAGGAATTGACAGCATACAAAAGAATATAAATGAAATTATACTTTAATAAATATTTCCGATATCGCGGCAACGTCACATTGCCACCTTCAAAAGGAACTTACAAAAAAAGGCACGTGCACATAGCACTGCAACACAGTAACTGAGAATGAAGTGAGGAAGATATTGTTCTCCTAAAAGTCCTAATGGTGCCCCCCCCTCCCCCACCTAGCAAGCTATGTAGGTGTTCTTGGCTGTTGGGCTGAAGGTCTGCTGATGTAAGCCTCCCAAATTTGGGGCAGTCTCATGCAACCAAATTTGTTGAGGTTTGGAGAGTTTCTTAGGGCTGAGGCTAATTCCATGAATAGTCTTTCGAATTTGAACTTGCTACGGTGTATTATTGTAGCTTTCTTCCACTGTATTTGTGAAAACTAGTCCCATGTTCTGAAATTCTGATATTTGCTGTCCTGCCTGTTTGGCCAAAGTAAGACAGTTTGCAGGTCTATCAGACTGGTCTATAGTTAGAAACTTCTGTCCTAGAAGTCTCATGGTTCTGGAGTAATACTATTTTACTTTCTTTCCACTCCTTAGGGACCCTAGCCACTGCAAGACTTTCATTAAATAACCAGGTCAAGGGCATAGCTAACTGTTGTGCACATTCCTTAATCTGGTGATATGTCATCCATTCCCCCAGCTTACTAACAAAACCAACATCTGATACATCTCTGATTCTTTTACTTCTAATACTTGTCTCTCTTCTATATATTGCATGCCAACGTTTACACGAGTATGATACATGCTGATAAACGGCTCATTCTATAATGCAGCTGTTATTCTGCTGCCATGACTAACCACCAGTGTTAACCTGACATAATTATTCTTTCTCTTGCTTGCCATATAGTGGAAAAATTTCTTTAAGTTAATCTGACCAGCTACTCTCCTCTCATACTGCACCTTTTCTTTCTTTACCATGCTCATCACCTTTCTAGCCTGCACTTTATACTTACTCTTCATGGATCCGATCATCACCAACTTTCTTGTACCTCCTCTATAACATTTTCTTTTCCAGCATAGCTTGCTTGATTTCTCTATTCACCCATTTCAATCCTACTCTATTTATTTGCTTAACACTTGGTATGCAGTTATACATTGCTTTTGTTCAGATACTGCCTTGAGTTTACATGCATTGTCAACATCTTTTCTGCTTAGCTCATCTACCCATCTGCTCAGCTGATGCTACCTGACTGCAGAGCTTCCTATAATCACCTGCTTTATACTTCCACGTCTATCTATATTTGGCAGTAACCTTTTTTGTTTCATCACTTTCCAAATACTGCCTAAGATACTTATCTCTCAGAAATTCCACAAACGCATTCTCCTTGTTCCCATACACTATCTCCTCCTTCCATTCTATATTCCTGTAATTAAAGTTTCCCATCAGGATCATCTTCATTTTACATGCCCAACTAATTTACCTAAACATTTCACAATTGGTATTCTCTGCATTTCCTAGCCTATAACAGCATCCTATTAGATAAACTAATCTGTTTATTTCACCTTCACACCACCACACAGATTCCAAATATTGTATGCACTATCAACTTCCATACTTTGCAGACACGATTCCTCTGTGATGATTAACAGCACTTCCCCCCCCACACACACACATAAACACACTCCTCTTTTCACATTTCTATCCTTCCAGAAAATTATATACCCTTCTATTTCTATTCACAACACCACATCCTCCTAAGACAACCAAGTTTCACTTATTCCAATTATCTTTGGGCATGCTGACTCAATCAACGCAACAAACTAAGCTCTCTTGTTTTGAATACTCCTTACATTTGTGAACAAACATAACAGTCCCTGTGTCCTTGAGGTCATTCTACCAGCACCAACATTCTCTATTCTAGCTGCTATACCACACCTCTCTCTCTCTCTTCAGTCTGACCACTCCTGCTTTCCTGATCCTGACATTGATTTTCATTTCAACCTGTCTCATCCTCACCTTTATGCATTTCATCATCTTGTGCTGCTGCTGTTGCAACCATGTTTTCAACCTCATATCCATTTCTTCCTGTCGTACAGGAGGCCTTAAATAAACAGTATTACTTACCCCTTGTGTTTTTTCATGTTAACTGAAAATTCTTCAGATTCTACCAATGAATCGCCAAGGTTGTTCTTGTTTTTAAAACTTGTTTTTAAACTCTTTCATTTTTTCTTGAATAATATTTGTACATTTTGAGTCTGAAATCTGCTCAGCTTTCATTCTTTTTAAAACTTTCTTACACACTTTTATTGTCAACATGATCTTTAATTATATCCTGCACAAAAATAAATTTCATCACTTATATTTCAAATGTGTACTCTTATGTTCAGAAAGCATGTAAGTCCTACTATCAACAACACCATAGTCAATGAGATGTTTCTTATTTCTTGTGTTTCTTTCTCCCAATGTGAATTTGTTCATGTCTTTATGCTGAAACATACTGTTAGTAATGACTAGTTATGTCCTAAACAGAAAGGACCTAAAGTGTCACATGAGAAGGCTTCCCAAACCATCACAGAGCATCATATCCTTGAACAGGGCAGACCTGGCACAACAGGACCATGACCTCATGCTGCTGAAACTGCACCCTTCTGACAGCTGAGTACAACTAATAATGGGATTCATCAGACCACACGACTCTGGTCCACTCTGCAGAAGTCCAGTTTTAATGGTCCCAGCACTAGGTGAAGAGCAAGGCCTAATGATGAGCTGTCAACAGTGGTACACGATTAGGGCATCAGCTCCTGTAGCCCATGGTATGCATTGAAATTGAATGTGATATTTGTGCTGCCATTGCCCTGCAGTTGATCTGTATGAGCCTGGACAGTATACGTCGACACAGTCATCAAAGGCATGTGGTCAGCCACCGCTTGCTCGCTGAGCACTAGTATACATTTGTTGATGGAATACTCGATGTAGACCTTTGATACAGTTGTTTTTGAGAACCCTAGGGTTCTTACCACTTGGGCGATACAATGACCCATCTGTCTTGCACTGATAATACGTCCACAATCAAAGTCACTAAGATTGCCACGTTTACCCATGTTCATTGATTGCAATACACTGTTCGGAAGCCCTGATGTCTACCTATTTACCGTCTGCATTTGGTTTGGGCACATTTCATTCTGCATGGGGGGGGGTGTAAATATCAACTTCCCATCACCCCATCTGTAATGTTTTTCACCGAGTGTATTTATTTATATTCAAATTCGGTAGCTTGGAAGTTTTGAGAGACAGTCTGATCAATGTTGAGCAAAAGTCTTTTTTTTAATTACCAGTAGGCATCCATTATGCCACAACAAGTGAATAAGAAAAAAAGAGAGCCTCGTAGCTCAGTCATAATAGACAAAGCCCTTTGGTCGGAAAGACCTGGGTTTGATTCCCATCAGTGATGTGAGGAACCTTTATCTGGTCTCAAAAGAGACCAGATAAAGGTTAGCTGGTCTCATATGGAGGTAGAGAGTTTTTTCACCTGGAAATTGGGGTTTTTTGTCCCTCAGAACACGTAAACCGGCCCGCAAATGCACACATCTACAGACATAGGACTCACCAGGAGGCATACGACTAACCACCTTATCCTCGATATGGTAGCAGTTAAGTGAATAGAAAATCTTCGACACCGCAAGGTAAAAGAGGAGGAAAGGAAGAAGTGAAGAAGAAAAAAAGTTCACTCCGAATGTTGCATTTTTGATTGACTGGTGGAATGTGTATTATTTTATTCCTGAATTAAATAGCAAGCATTGTGCTTATCTATGCAATGACACTATAGAGTAATACACAATACTATTCTACTTGTTAATTAAAATGTTATGTAAATTTTGTTTTCTATTTTATAAGTACATGATATCCTCGATTTTACCTGTTGTCCCATGAAGCCTAAAATATTTTCTGTCTTATCCTTCTCAGAAAAAGTTTATCAATTCCTGGTTTAGAGAGTTTAAACATGATTCAAGTAACTGAGGAAAACTAATACTAATAATCAATGGTTAACTCAGACCCAAGATTTAAGTGTGAAGCGAGAAGAATCTCATGCACAAACCTAACAAATAAGTGGCATAAACAAACTGTAGGTACTGTGCTCACCTCTTAATTCCACACTACAATGCATAGCAACTTTAATTACAGAACATGATGTGATCTAACCTGATAATGCATAATACTTAAATTATTTATTATTATTATTTTTATTTTTAGTGCCTCCGTAGAGCAGTCGCAAGGATGTCAAGGCATATATATATTTCAGTAGAAATACCTGAGTGAAAATTTCATCTAGAAAGTTAACTCTGATCTCACATGAATTGGGCTGGCTTGTTTAGAATTATGGCTGAAGCAACTAAGACTATGGGACCATTTTATTATGTCAGGTAATGTTTTATTTTTTTTCATAGGGGGGGGGGGGGATGGAATGCCTATTTTGCAGGAAAAATCCAAGTTCTGGAAGAAAAACCTGCAACTTCTGTATGAGACCAGCTAACTCACCTAAGAGAACCAAAATGGGATTTAAGCCCAAGTATTTCCAACTAAAGGGCAATGTCATTACTGACTGAGCTATGGAGACTCCTCGTACAAAAGTGACAAAAAATTCTCATCACCTCCACATGAGATGAAGTGACAGGAAACCCATCCCACAAAGCAGGATATGAGGCAATGATTCCAACAATGTATAATTTTTTGTTGGGGTATCTATTCGTGTTAGTTGCTGCAGTCATATGAACAGACAAGACAACAGATAATGTTTGTTAAGTATGTTCTGACATTAACTCACAAGATGATTCTAACCGTGTTGTATATGATTCAAGATTCAATAATTCAATGTTTATTTAGTCATAAAGTGTTAATCACCATTTAATAATGAAAAACTTACTAAAATATCCAGCTCTTCACTGTGGGGATTATTCTTTTCGAAAAATGTAATGGCACTCTGAACTTTATTCATACTGTCTAGATATGTTCCTAAGCATTCACTAGGCCTATAAGCAAAAGTGCACTAATCAAAATTATTTGTTCACAGTAACTTTAATACATGTTAACAAAAAAGTAACAATTAAAAAATAAATAAGAAAGATAAACAATGAATACCTGTTTGTGCATGTGTAGATTTGTTTCAAATTTTTGTACCTCTCATAATAAACTGGATTACCAAATGGGTTGCAGATTGTGACAAACAGATCTTTTTTGAGTACAAAGAAAAACGTGAAAATTATTCCTAACACACAAACTTTTTCAGACAATAATTACTGCAGATAATAAAATAATTTAATTCTGTAGTATCTCTGTAGAAATGACATCCTTTAGTTGGAAAGGCTCAACTTCAAATACCTTATATGATGTGGAGAAAAAAATTTATAACAGCTTTTCAAGTGAAGAATCATAAATGTTTACAGCTAGCTCACTTTTCATATGAAGATGAGTTTACCTAGTTTCAAATGGAAGTGAGGAGGGAAGGTTCTGCTCCTGGAAACTGAGATTATTCTCCTCTATATAACTGACAAAATAGACTGAAAAACTGATTTAAAAATCTATAGCACCAAAAAATTGCCATTAATGAATGTTAAAGCTAAAAAAGATATTACATGAGGATGCGACACCATTATATCAAGAAAACTTGAATTTTATTTAAATAACGGAGGTGATGGAAAAGTTATATATAGTTCAATAGCCAGCCTGAATCAGTAATTTTAGCCTAAGCAATACTGCTGTTTAGGAATTAGTACTACTCAAGGAGCTGGTGATTATTTGGGAACAAAAAAATCATTTAGAGAGAAATGCAACAATAGAGTAATGTTATCCAAATAGGAACAGGAAAAGACATAGGCTGACTGGAATGCAGTTTAGACAAACAAGACAAGTAGATAATGTTTGTTAAGTATGTTCTGATTAATTTATCTGTGGAAGGAAAAAGGGGAAAAAGTTCCCTTTCCTCATGAAAACTTTTTTTTTGTGATATCCTCCATATTTAAATCACCAATAAATATTTTGCTTTTCTCTGTCGTCCTAAATAACTGGCCCAAATTGTTATCACTACCTCCTCTGCTTTGTCAGACACTATACAACCCTTAACTATGCATGCTTCATAAGCAACACAGGGTTTTCTCTCTCTTGAATAAATAGGAATTCATCATAAACATCATTCTCATAGTCTAAATGTTCTCTGACATGAACAATGAATCTTTTTCTTCTCTCCTATTTAGTTTTTCTAACAACACTACAATTCTGTTGTCAGTCTTCCACATCAAATCACGTTTCAGAAATGCCTATAGTGAATACACTGAGTAATTTTTCCCATTAATAGAGTCAACTCTCACTATAGTAAACACCACCACCACCACTATAGCAAATTTGCTTACTATGACAAACTACTGAAAAGTCACTGCTAAAGCTCCAGAAAACATAAATTCTAGGCTAAAAGAAATTTATCAAAACAAACCTTCCTCTAGCAAGAGCTATTTCATCATTTATTACAGATGTTATAGTGATAATGTGCTGATGAGAGCAGACATCTTTCTAGAGCACAGCATGTTTTTGTTAAGGGGAGGTTTTGTGTCAGTAACCTTGTCAAATTTTATAATAGGGTGATAAGTGTACTAGATAGGGGAAATATTGATACAATAATTTTTCTAGATTTTGAAAAGCCATTTGATAGAATAGTGAAATGTGACCAACAGATAATGATAGTTATTGGATAGAATGTGAGGGTAGTAGTATTTTTAGGGAGGGTAGAGAGAATAGGATGACAGCAGATGAACTCAAGCCAAAAAATGTAAGAGTTTAGAGGAAGTCAAAGTAGAGAATAGCATTCAATGCTATGTAGTGTGAGATAGAAGCCAACAGAACATAGCTAGTTGTTGCTATAAGTCATGAAATGCATAGGATGATGTGGATGGTATGAATCAGCAAATAAACTTGGAGTGGAAGATGAGTAATTATTAGGGGACTTCAACTATGGGACACAGACTGGAAGGAGAAAAGGACACATGGGCAGAAGGAAATGGAATTTATCCAGCTACTAAGGAATAATTACTTAAGGCATCATAAGTAACAAAGGATTTGAGAGTGATGGATCTAGAAACTGCATCAAAAGATCTATATGTAACCAAGATGGTCACATTACCACAAATTCAAGGAAGTAATCATGCAGCCTTGACTTGGAATGTAGCAAAATATGCAGAAGTTTCAGGTAAGAAGAGTTCTATGTAGAATTACAAACTGGTAATTACAAGATCAGGAAACTGATTAGTGCAGTATCATGGAAAAAACTACAGAGGAAGCATATTAGTAATGCATGAGAAATGGTTAAGAGGTGTTTGAAGAATGTAGTAGCAGATTGCATATCTAGAGTCAGTAGAATAAATTAAGTGGGAATTAAATGATACATGAACAGCAGCATCATTTAATAGTAGAAGCTTAAAAAAAAAAAAAAAAAAAAAGGAAGTTATGCATGATAAGGAGGTATTTAAAATCCCAAAGAGTTCTTTTGTAATGTGGCAAATAAAAGCAAAAATGACTGTGGTGGTTGGATAATTATAATGAAGGCTTTCATAGGAAGGTGGGGGAGGTAAACGAAATAGTCGAATTGCCAACTGATCACTTTGTATGGGTGTAACTTCACTTGGAGATATTACTGTAACAGATGTGACATGAGCTGATGTGGCAGAGATATAAGCTGAATTAGAGATGCTTCTTTTGACATTACAGAACCTTCATGAAAATACACAGGATATCAGATCATGTACAATATTATGAGAATGTACCAGGGGAACTGGCAGAGCCTTTAACTAGACTATTTAATTTCAGCCTTAGTTCTGGTTGAGTACCAAGGAGGAAAAAAAGTTCCAGTGGATAGAGGCGGCCACAAGACAGATATAGTAAATTATAGACCAATATCAGTATTGCAAGGGAATGGTCAAGGTTGGTTAAGGGAAAAATTTAGAAACAAATGAATAAGAATAAAATACTGTATGGGGAACAGGATGGTTTTCTAAAGGACAGGCCATGCCTAAGTAATTAACTCACTTTTTATATGAGTAACAAATGAGTTGGATGAAGGGAATACCTACACAATGAATGACTTTTCCAATTTGTCAAATATGATGCATCAAATGCCCAACATTTGAGAAATATTGCACAGAAATCTCTTACATAAACTGGAGCAAATGTGAATGAACATAAAGCTAGTGACTATGGATAAGAGGATTGCTGATGAATAGATGTCAGAGGGTAATTATGAAGGAGTAGGCTCCAGGATAAGACATACGAGAGTGGTCTGAAAAGTTCTCGGCCTCGACCACAGATGGCAACACTATCGGCAAGATTTTTTTTTTCTAAGTTGGTACATCTGTCATAAGCATCCATCTGAAATTGCAAGTCATTCTATCAAGTAGTTTGCTTTATACAGCTATCCGAAGCAAAAGTGTTGTCGGTATCCCTTGAAATCGATAAAATTGAGTATCGTGCAGTTATAAAATTCTTTGTAAAAGAAGGTTTAATGCCAAAAGAAATTCATTCTAAGTCATGAAAGTTTATGGGCACTCTTCTTCTTTGTTTTCGACAATTAAGAAATGGGCTGCCAAGTTTAAATATGGCCGTACCAGCCTTGAAGATAATACATATGAAGGACGTCCAAAAAAGTGTAACAACGACCTCAATAAAGGTCGAAACTAGTCTGGGTAGTGGCCCTTCCCTTAATGCATAACATTAGACATATCCGCAAGGAGATGTGTTTTGCATTATAGGAGATACTGAGACAGGAGTATTGGTAGCTTGCTCCACCTTTGCAACGAGTTGCCCTGGTGTGTACCACCTTACCTCAGTCCTGAAGATACTTTCAGGCGCAAACTTTGTTTGCTCACACTTGGATAAAGGATTAAACTAAATTTATTATATTCTAACCAAGTGAAAAATAAACTTTCAACATCTTTCTCTAAATCCAGAGTAATTTATTAAAAATGGGTGGCACACCATTTGGCAACTTCTATAGGTAGAGATGACCTGCGAATGCTTCTGCCTGGTATCTCAGCTTGGGCCTCGCTCCCACTGAAGAGACCTCAATAAAGGTCGAAACTAGTCTGGGTAGTGGCCCTTCCCTTAATGCATAACATTAGACATATCCGCAAGGAGATGTGTTTTGCATTATAGGAGATACTAAGACAGGAGTATTGGTAGCTTGCTCCACCTTTGCAACGAGTTGCCCTGGTGTGTACCACCTTACCTCAGTCCTGAAGATACTTTCAGGCGCAAACTTTGTTTGCTCACACTTGGATAAAGGATTAAACTAAATTTATTATAACCAGAAATCATTGATCAAGTGCACGATATGGTATTGGATGAATGGTGAGTCAAAGTGCATAAAATTGCTGAGACTATATGCATTTCAAAAGAACGTGTAGGATATATTTTGCATGAAGTATTGTAAATTAAAAAGCTTTGCACAAGATGTGCCATGCTTGCTAATAGCAGATCAAAAACGCACTCGCATGAAAATCTCTGAACAGGGCTTGGAGCATTTTAACAAGAATAAAATTGATTTTGTGTGTCAATTTATTACTATGGATAAGACTTGGATTCTCCATTACACACCAGAATCCAAATAGCAGTCAAAACAATGGACAGAAGCCAGTTGTCCATTCCAAAGAAGACAAAGTCGGTTCCATCAACAGGAAAGGTCACAGTATCGGTGTTTTGGGATGCTAAAGGCATTTTGTTTATTAATTATTTTGAAAAGGGTAAAACAATAACCAGGGAATATTATTCCGATCTTTTAACTAGACCAGACAAAAAAAATTCATGAGAAAAGACCCAGTTTGCAGAAGAAAACATCATCTTTCATCAGTACAATGCACCTGCCCACAAAGGTGTTTTGGCAATGGGAAAATTATGGGATCTGCACTATGAACTCTCAGAACATCTACCCTATTTCCCCAGATTTGGTTCCATATGACTTCTATCTCTTCCCAAAACTAAAACTCTTCCTTGCTGGTCAGTGTTTTTCTTCAAATCAAGACGTGATTGCAGCTGTAGAGGGGTATTTTGCAGATCTTATGAGAACCACTGCAGGGATGGGATAATGGTGCTAGAGCATCACTGGAATAAATGTATTAGTCTTAAGGTGAATTATGTTGAAAAATAAAAATAATTTTGAAATTATAAATTCGTTTTTTCATTGTTAGGCTGAGAACTTTTCAGACCACTCTTGTAATGGCTAGTGGTGTGCCACCACAGGACTCTGTATCTGGAAATGACCTGAGGGGAAATGTTCAGTTGTTTGATCCAAAACAATTAGTTAGTAAAGATGTTGCACACTGATTTAAACAAACAGACAGTTTGGAATAGGAGAATGGATGTCACTTTAATGTGGCAAAGTATAAGATTATACATTTTGGAATGAAAAAACGTATAATCTATGTATAAATCAACTGTTCACTATACTGATTTATACTTACTACATTGACAAACAAGCAGGTTTTAGGAAAGGTAAGGGCAGCAGAGATCAGATCCTTTGCCTTAGCCAGATTATAGAAAAAAATAAAGAATTCAGACTTCCTCTGGTAATATGTTTCTTAGATTACTCTAAAGCTTTTGACTGTGTTCAGCATGTGAAACTGTGGGAAGTAATGAAAATAATGGGTTTTCCACAACACACTATCAAGTTGAAAGCCAATTTGTACAAGAAGTCACAGTAAGAACAGGTACTGGATTGACTGATTGGCTTCAAGTTGGGAAAGGAGTTAGGCAAGGATGTTTACTTTCTCCTCACTTGTTTGGTATATATATATATATATATATATATGTGTGTGTGTGTGTGTGTGTGTGTGTGTGTGGAGGACATCAAGCATGAAGCATTGGTTAAGCTCAAGACAGGAATTAGGATAGGGGAAGATTGATCAGTAATCGGAGGTATGCTGATGATACAGTACTCCTTTCTAATGACAAGGAAGAACTAGGACAAATTCTTGACAAATTTAACAAGATCAGTAATAACAGAGGACCTCAACTCAATCCTAGCAAGACAAAGATTATGGTTCTCAAAGGAAATTCAAACAGAGAACCTCTTGAGAAACGAGTGCACATTAATGGAGAAAGAACTGAGGAAGTCAGCAAGTTTGTGTACCTGAGATCCATTATTAATGTGAAGAATTACAGTTCAGAATACATCAGAAGAAGATTAGGAATGGCTAAAACAACATCAGAGACTTGTCTAAAATCTGCTCTAAAATGAGATCTCCATGGGAACAAAGTTGAAGATTTTGAATGCAGCTGTTTTTTCAACAATGACTTATGGATGTGAGACTTGGAACCTAAAGAAGTCAGATAAAAAAAGGATAGCTGCTTTTGAGATGTGCGAAGGCTGTTGAGGATATCATATACTGAAAGGTGTACAAATGAATGGGTGTTAGAAAAGCTCAGTAGAACTTCAAGGATCCTCAAGGTTATTGACAAACAGAAGAAAGTTAAAATATTTTGGACACATTGAAAGGATGGAAAGAGGACTTCTCAGAACTGTAATAGAAGGTAAAGTTCCTGGAAAAAGAGGAAGGGATAGACCGTCAATGAGATGGATGGATGGTGTATGTGTGGAGTGACTGATGTTCAGAGAGTTGAAGCCTCCAGAAAAGCATACAACAGGACTGCATGGTGAGACCTGGTGTGGCACATCACCAAGAATCAAAGTAATCATACAGCATCTGTGGATGCCCAGTGAACATATGGATCCTATACTGATGGAAGTGAGTGGAGGAAAATTGATGAGACTGAGGATTTGAGGGTGTTGGTGGATAGGGAGTGGAAGTTCAAGGACATATTCTGAAAGTGACATAGGATTACCTAGTTACTAAAGAACAGACTGACTAGAAAAGATAAAGACATTATTATACATTTTTATTATGCTTTGATATGTCCACGTTTTACTACTGGGAACACATTTGTCATCTGGGTTTCAATGATCAAGATGCAGCAAGTTGATGGAATGCTCCTTATGAGAATAACTGAAAATATGTGGGTTACAGAAAGTAGTTAATAGGTGGAAAAGTAGGATATTTCAAACACATAAGTTATTAAAAGGGTTTTAAAGGATTGATACATAGGAAATTTTTCAGTGGATGACTTGTGTTTGGAGAGAGAAAACAAGGGGTCATCCATGGATATTAAGTAAGAGTGTTGTTAGCAAGGAAAACTTGTTCTACTCCTTCACCACAATCAAATGGTAAAGGAACAGAAATCGGTTGCCAGAATTAGCCATAAGTACCTTCAAATATATGATAGGTATTGTGTGACTTATGGTTAGTGCTTGCTAATATATTAAGTGTGTCTTCCACAACGAGTCCTCTAACTAAATGAAGATATCAGTGTAATCATAACAATAACAACAATAATAATAATATATAAACTGTTGAAATTGAGCAGAATGGGAATGAATGATGAATGAGTTGGTAACCTGGTTACAAGATAGATGGTCAATAGAAGCCAATGAGTTAATTATGGGAGTGTGCAACGTCTCAAAAGGGAAAAGTGAAAAGAAAAGTGAATGTCTTACCTAAAACCTTTAAGCTGTATCAGTGATACAGCTTAAAGGTTTGAGGTAAGACATTCAGTTGTCTGATGATCCTAAATCAAGAAGAGCAATTTCAGGAAGCTGGGGTACAATATTTGAATAGGTTGATACTTTTGGCAGATAAATGAGAATATCAGTTCAGTGTTGATTTACTTAAAGAATTCTGAGGACTTTTATCAAATCTGTTTAGGAATCTAATGCAATCTATATGGATAACGAACAACAGCATGTAATCTTGAATGGAAACGGTTATACATCAAACCATCTCACTATACGTTTTGCAATTCCTACCATGATGATCATGATGATACTTTAGTTGTAAGTCAGCAATTCCTGCTAACTTAGTGTCATCATCACCACCCTACCTTTTTCTTCTCTTCAAATGAGGTGTTTGGACAAACATCACAATACTTAGTAGGATTTTTTTTTTTTTAAATTTAAAAGCAGGAAGAATCATCATCGGAAAGTGTCTTCCTTTCAATCTGGTGGGTCACCATGTGATGCACATCCCATTTTAGTTTACCAAAGCTCTTGCCATATTAAAGATTATTCAAAAAATCTCTACTATGAGAGTCCTTTTAAAACCTGTAAATATGTTTTTCCCTATATTTACTTCATACAATGTCTAAGAATTTAGAATGGTTATGTACAGGAAGTGAAAACAGATTCTATATTACTTCAAGTTCTCACACAAATATTCAGCAAAACTACTCATCATGTGTGACCTTTTAAATACCTGTGTTATTCTTATGGTATTCTGTTACAATGGGGCTTCATTATAGGCTGATTAGTCTATCTCTCTCTCTCCTTGTGACATCAAGCAATTTTTGATTTATTGTCAGCATGCACATTTTTCACTATTTTTACTATCCCTGGGAAGACAATGACTATGTGACACATGGTCAAGTAGATTTCTTCTGCTATAAGCAAACATGCAAATATTTTCCTCTAAGATAGCAGATGAAATGAATTTAACTGAATTATGTTCATAATATAACTCCATACGCTTATGAAATTCAAAGGTGTTTTAAGAGTTGTTTTGGTGGTGTTTTTAAATGCAAAAATGAGGTTGCAAATACCAATCTTAGCAAGGATCATTTATAAACTGCTCAAGATAACTTGAGTTTAGTGGTGATAAGGTTAGTAAAATTGCACATCAATTTCACTCTTACCTATTTACTCTTTGAACTCTAGGGACACATTCTGATATTGCATCATGTAAGTATTTTTAATGCTTCACATCCAGTAACCAATACCATGGAATGGGATCTCAATAAGATCAAATGTATTATTGAGATCCCATTCCATGGCAGAGGGAAAAGGAGAAGAGAAAGACAAGTTTTTTCCCTCTGTTCCTGATATTCCTGGTGTTCGTATACAGACATAAAACAAGTTACCTCCATGCCTTTTTTTGTATACTTACCTCTGTAGTCTGCATGACTCAGCTGGACAACATGCATATCTATCCACATCTAATGCTTCACTTTTGCAGACATCCTTACACATACTTAATAAGTCCAAATCAAACCAATACACAATCATCCTTTCATCATTATCACCTTCATGATTAAACACATTCATATTATTTACATAGTCACATAACTTAGTCACTCTTAAACATATCTCTCATTATTCCTTCCAGCATAATCTAGTTTCTCATTCTCCATATTAGGTTTCATACCAATAAATCATTTCTTCAGCTCCTAATATCAAACACATTTGAGTGTAGGTCATCCCTCTTATATAAATCCATTCTTCCCTCAAACTTACTCTACACATACAAAAACTCACAACAATTCCTTCTACAGTGAATCATTTGTCATCAAACCTTCTTAATTCAGCACTATCATATCTTAATAACAGACCAATAATTTTTCTCTCTCTCGTTTCTTCCAGTCCTTTCACATTTTCACTCATAATGTATTTATCACTAGTTAAAATCATTTGTATCTGTGAGAACTACCATCTTATTCACTTTTATTTTCTGTTTTTCAAGTGCATTCAGTTTTGTTCCCAGAAAACTTGAAGTAATAACAGGGTCACTGATGGCATGTTTTTATAAATGAATCATTATACATATTACATCCTTCTTTTTGATATTCTACTTACCTGATTATCATTACTTGACAATATCTTATCTCTGTGCTTTGTCTGTCTTTCGCCTGCCTCTTATCTTTCCTGTCTATGTTATGCTTCTCAACTTTTTTTTCTACTTCTGCACTGTACATCTAATAATTTGTTTGGTTCTGAGATTTTGAAAGTTAATTCATTTGTATCAATATAGACATGTTTCTGTTCAGTAAGAAAAGCTTTCTTGTTCTCAACATCAGTATTCAAAGTTTAGTGTTCATTTTTGTTGCTGCTGTTTTTGTGTGTCTTTGTAACCATTTTGAGGCATTACTTTAATACTGCAATATCTCAACAAATACATTAGGAAATACACCAAATACAATAAAAACAAGAAAATCTCTAATAATGAAAACTATAAAACACTAATTATTCTAAGAAAGAAAAAGCAAAATAAAACAGATAAAAATCACCTGTTTAACAGGAGCATTAAACCTCGAAGGCAAATATACTTGAAACCAAGCCACGTTCTACATTTCTGCCAAAGTCTTTTAACTTTAGCCATATTTACAGTTTGCTTAGCTTTCCTACATTTTTCTCTATATTTTCTGAAGATACTTACTGAGTTATTTGCTAGGACCTTTCACAATTTCTTCTTTTCCAGGCCTACTGCTTTAAGTTCTTGAATCCACCCAGATATTCTGATTTTTCTAATGTTGCAAACAACTTTACTACATGCCTTTCTAGAGGAATAACTCGTTTTCTTTTTTTTTTTTTTTTTTTCAGATTATGTCATTAAGTTTCCAAGCTTTGGTTCTTGTTTTTTTAGTTCTTTCATTTTTTTTTCTCCAATAATATTTGTATATTTGAGTCAGGAGTTCAGCTTGAAAACCAAAGAAGTTTGAATGTTTTTAAAATTATACGTATTTATGCTTTCAGTATGATATTCATTTTTATCTCACTGAAAACTAAATGGTGATGATCACTTCCTATTTCAAATTTCTGAACACTTTGTATCCTGAACAAGCATTAAGATATCCCTGCCAAAACAATAGCAAAGTTAATTTAATGTGTTCCTCTCTAAGCAAATTTATGCTCATTTTTATCCAGTATGATGTTATAATGACTAGTCAATATTCGGAACATAAATTTTGCAAGTATCAGACAATCAAAAATATTTTGGAAAAATTTGGAAAAAAGAGCAAAGCTAATAATAATGGCAAATATCTGTTGGATTTCTTCTCAGGATATGGATTGGTTATTACTAACACCATGTTCCAACATAAAAATGTGCACAAATTCACATGGAGAGAAGAGGCAAGAATAAGAAAAGTCTCATTGACTATGTTATTGTTGATAACGATGTGGTCTCCCTGGTGCAGGACACCAGAGTGTACAGAGGATTTCAAATTGGAAGTGATCACTATTTAGTCATGAGCAGGATAAAATTGAATTTCATATTGAAAAGAATGACATGTAGGAAAATTTTAAAGCGAATAAATGTTGAGCAGCTCTCAGATGTGAACCACAGACTAAAATACACAAAGTTTATTGAAGAAAAAATGAAAGAGTTTGAGAACATGAACCAAACCTTGATTGATTCAGCTAGAGAGGCATGTGGTGAAGTTGTCTGCAAGGACAGAAAAATTAGAACTCCATGGTGGACACAGGAGGTTAAAGAGGCAGTGAAGGAAAAGAAGAAAGCATATCAAAAGTTTCTGGCAAATAAGTCAGCCTGTGCTCTTAGAGAATACAGAGTCAAATGCAAGAATGCTAAACACTGTGTAAAACTAGCTAAACAAAACTCATGGGAGGACTTTGGCAAGAACATAGAAAATAAATATCAAGAAGGTGGTAAGATATTCTGGAGGTTGCTGAAGAAGCTTAGAAATGGAGAAAAGAGTGCTATAAAAGGAATTAGAGATGATAAAGGTGACATTAAAACGGGAGAAAAAGATATCCTTGAAGTATGGAGTAATTAATTTGATAAACTGCTAAATGAAACAAGCAGTGATGACAGCACAGTGGCAAAAAACACTGACCAGGCATCCAGTCATGAATACATATCCATACTTGAAGTAGAAAAAGCCATCAAGCTCTTGAAACGTGGAAAGGAAGCAGGAGTAGATGATATTTGACCAGAAATGTTGAAGTATGATGGTATAAAAATGTTACAGTGGCTGCACTGCATAGTTCAAAAGGCCTGGACAGAGGGATGAATTCCCGATGATTGGAGTAGAGCTCTCATATATAAAAAGGGAAATAAATCTGAATGCGAGAATTACAGAGGTATTTCTCTATTGAGTGTTCCGGGCAAGATCTATGCAAGTATACTTGAGAAATGGTTGAGAAGAATTGTGGAAGAAAAGCTTGGTGAAGAACAAGCTGGATTCAGGCCAAATAGAGGCTGTCAGGATTGTATCTTCACTTTACGACCAATAGCTGAAAAATCATGGGAATATAACAAAGATCTGTATTTAAGTTTTGTCGATCTGGAAAAGTCATATGACAAGGTGCCAAGGGAGAGAAGCTATTCAATATACTACAGTTATATGGTGTCAATGGGGCATTATATCAAGCACTACTTAGTCTTCATTTGAGTTGTAAGTCAGCAGTTAGAATTTAAGGAAGTACAGGAAGATGGTTTAATGTTAAATCTGGTGTGAGACAAGGATGTACATTATCCCCTCTGTTATTCATTATCTATATGGATCACATTATGAAGGAAAGTGGTATTAAACATGATATCAAAATTGGAGATGTTAATGTCAGCTCTTTGCTTTATGCGGATGATGTTATACTTCTAAATAAATCCGCTACAAGTCTGCCAGATTCTCTGACTAAATTGAATAACTGTTGTATTAGATATGGTATGAAGGTCAGCAATAAAAAGACAAGGACAACGAAAATAGGCAGAATCATTGAAAATGTCAACTGTGTTGTGAATGAAAGAACCTGTGGAACAGGTAAGACATTTCATTTTACTTAGGCTCGATTTTTAGTGAAGATAATAAATTAAATATAGAAATAGACAACAGAATCAGCAAAGCTGGCAAGTTGGGAAGTCAATTGAATAAATTCATATGGAATAAGAGAGAAATTAGTCAGAACCAGTTTTAACTTATAGATCTGAGAGCTGGGTCAGAAGTAAAACACTTGACCAAAGACTAGAGACCCCAGATACGAGCGTCCTGAGAAAGATTAGAGGCGTGAACAGATGGCATCAATGGCAATATCATATTAAAAATGAGGATATTAGGAAAGACCTTGACATTGCCAGCATCCAGGAATGTGTTAGCAGAGCTAATCTCAGGTGGTATGGTCACTTAAACAGAATGAGCGAGGAAAGATTAGCAAAACAAGTGTTCTCTGCTAGGTTGGCAGTAAAATGACCCAGAGGAAGACCAAGATATAGGTGGATTGATATGGTACAAAGTGCCTTAGACGACAGAAATATAAGATCTGATAATGTTGGTGTCTTGGCAAGTAACAGACTGATTTGGAGGAAAATTGTAGATAGAAAGTTAGTAATGATGTAAATTTTTCATGTAGTACTATCATATCCTGTACACCCCTTGATGGTACATGGCAGGAATTGATGATGATGGTGGTATTCTCCTTACAGTTTAGATCTCAACACAGACCAGTGGAATTTCCAATGTCAGGTGCAATAATTCCAATTATAATTTTACATTAAGTATTATCTTCAATGTGCCTACTAATATATATTTAAATACAGGCAAACAAGCTCATTTTAATTTAATATAATTATTGGGACATTGCTCCCTTCAATTAGAAAAAACCTGAGTTCTTTTCTTGTCACAACAAGAGGAATCTTTATATAAGCTCTTTTATAATTGAAGGTGAGTTAGCCAATCTCATACAGAGGTAAAAGGGTTTTTTCTTCCTGGAAACTGAGGTTTTACATCCCATATACAGGAAAGTTAGCCATGAGAACACAGGTAGTATACAGACAAAAAATGCTACTGTTTTTGGTGATGGAATGGTGCTGTGTGTAATTGTCGTAGTTGAGTACAGTGCCCTCCTGCGATAAGTCCTTGGAAGTGTCACATAATAATTATAATAATAATAAATGCTAAAATGGAAATTTTATTCAGTGTTAAGCAGCAAATAATTACATTTCTACATGAAAAAATGATCAAGTAAAAAAGAGTGTTTGTTTATGGACAAAAAAACTGAAATGTGACATTATCTATTTGATTATTACTTACCCATCATGAATAACTGGATCAACTTCCTTAGAAACATTGTAGAACTGAATGACATAATCTAGCTTTTCGAGAGTTTTTTCAATATCTTTTTCATATTTAGGAACAAAAAATAAATTATCATGTGGAAATTTTCCAAGGCTTTAAACTTAAATTATAATTCGTTTCCTTCTTATTAATACTATCTACTACTTCTATGGCTATAGAAAAGACTATATACAAAACATTTCAGAAAAATGTGAAGAAGTGAAATGCATTACTAGAGAAAGCATGTAGATACATTTCATTGAATTAATTTAAAGAAAAGTATTAATGACACAATCACATTTCGATTTGACTAACCAAAATGATTATGGAGGTCCAATAATAATAACATTGCAACATATAATAGTGATGAATATTAATAGTATTAGCAGTTCAGTTAAGAAAAGAATTTTTGCTTACTCACTATAAAACACTAAACAGTTGTAAAATTATGATTTTTTTTAAATTTTATATATATATATATATATATATATATATATATGTGAATTTCTTAATACTTCTGCTATTTATTTATTTTTTTTTAGCTGAAACTGGTAGTATCATATGGCATTCTGGTTATTGTGAAAAACAATACTTTTCTATTATAGTACTTTGAAAGTATTTGTTAAAACAGAGGAGTCATCAAATTTATGAGCAATTATGATCAAAGTATAACCTTTACACTGGAACATTAGCACTTTGCAAGTTAGTAAACACATTATGATTTCATCAAGATGGCTAACTGATATCAATACACTAACCTAGAAGCCTTGAATAGTATAGTATAGCATAGCATAGCATAATATAGTTACAGTGTCATCCTATGTGAGCAAAACAAAAGGCAAATTTATATGCAAAAATTAAATAAACAATAATAATAATAATAAATGAAATAATTATAATAATCAGCAATTTATATACATTTCATTGAAGAGCATTTCTAATAAGTCAGATACTTTTACAGTATCTGATCTATGATTGGAGAATCCGCCAAAAAACACCGAAGTACAACATCCTTAGATGTCAACTTATACTTAGAAAAGAAAATGTTCTGTAGAAGAAACTCTGAAATTGTTATTTACCTATTACTAAGACATATTTTTTATTATAATTAAATTATATCCATACTAAATACTAAATTAAACTAATTAAACTGACCCAATTGACAAAGCAACTGATATGATTTCACGCATTAATTGAACTCGGTTAGCATTCTATGGTATAATATTAACTTCTTAATGATTAAGATAGAAAAAAGTTTCATTATTATCAAACATATAATATTTACAATAATTAAAACAAATTGTATAGCATAAATCTAGTGAACTGTATGAACTAATATTATGCTGAAGAGAGGTGATTACCAAGTCTGCATTTTAGTGTTGAAAGTTTATTTTTCACTTGGTCAGACTATACTAAATTTAGTTTAATCCTTTATCCAAGTGTGTGCAAACAAAGTTTGCGCCTGAAAGTATCTTCAGGACTGGGGTAAAGTGGTACAACACCAGGCAACTCCTTGCAAAGGTGGAGCAAGCTACCAACACTCCTATCTCAGTATCTCCCATAATGCAAAACACATCTCCTTGCAGATATGTATAATGTTATGCATTAAGGGAAGGGCCACTACCCAGATTAGTTTCGACCTTTATTGAGTTCTCTTCAGTGGGAGCCAGGCCCAAGTGGAGATACCAAGGCAGAAGCATTAGCAAGGTCATCTCCTCCTATAGGAGTTGCCAAACAGGGTGGCACCTCTTTTTTTTTTTTAAAAATTACTCTGGATTTAGAGAAAGATGTTGAAAGTTTATTTTTCACTTGGTCAGACTATAATAAATTTAGTTTAATCCTTTATCCAAGTGTGTGTGTGCAAACAAAGTTTGTGCCTGAAAGTATCTTCAGGACTGGGGTAAAGTGGTACAACACCGGGCGACTCCTTGCAAAGATGGAGCAAGCTACCAACACTCCTATCTCAGTATCTCCCATAATGACCAAGTGAAAAATAAACTTTCAACATCTTTCTCTACATCTAGAGTAATTTAATAAAAAGGTGGCACACTGTTTGGCAGCTCCTATAGGAGGAGATGACCTTGCCAATGCTTCTGCCTTGGTATCTCCACTTTAGCCTGGCTCCCACTAAAGAGACCCCAATAAAGGTCGAAACTAATCTGGGCAGTGGCCTTTCCCTTAATGCATAACATTATACATATCTGCAAGAAGATGTGTTTTGCATTATGGGAGATACTGAGATAGGAGTGTTGGTAGCGTGCTCCACCTTTGCAAGGAGTTGCCCAGTGTTGTACCACTTTACCCCAGTCCTGAAGATACTTTCAGGCGCAAACTTTGTTTGCACACACTTGGATAAAGGATTAAACTAAATTTATTCTGCATTTTAGTATTAAAACAAAATTAAAAACTTTTAAAAAATGAGCAGAAAACATATGGAATAACACCTCTAAAAATTCAAAAACAGACTACTGTTTTGTGAAATTTAAGATCAATATTTTCCTTTTTTCCCCACTACTTGAAATTTATACATTTACTTTTCTTTTCGATAAGATAAGAACAATGAATTAAAATTTTATAAAACAAAGAATGACCTAATAGAAAATATCACAATGTTAGAACTGAAAAATATAATAAAGAAGATGAAAAATAGGAAAATGCCAGGAGAAGATGATATAAATATAGAACTATACAAAAATGCAGGTGAAAAATTTAATGAAAGACTTATGAAATTTTTTAATATGGTTTGGATGTCCGAAAAAACCCCTAACTCTTGGAAAAAAGCACTGGTTTTCCCAATCTATAAAAAAGGAAATAAAGACAATTGCAATAATTATAGGGGAATTAGCCTGCTGAATACAGGATATATAAAATATATGCAGGAATATTAAAAGAGAAACTAAGCAGCATTGTAGAAGACAAATTACTAGAAGAACAAAATGGTTTCTGAAAAGGCCGATCCTGCATAGATCCAATTTTTACTTTAAAATTATTAATAGAAAAGAGAAGAGAATTTCAAAAAGAAACACACGTGGCCTTTATTGATTATGAAAACCTTTGACAAAATTAGTAGACAAAAATTGTTTAAAATATTAACCGATTTAAACATACCAAACCAACTTTTACAATCTATTCAAGAAATATATACAGGAAATAAAATAGCAGTTAAATTAGAACACACCTCAGAATGGAAAGATATATCAAGAGGAGTACGACAAGGATGTACCCTCTCACCTCTGCTTTTCAATATATATATAAATGAAATATTAACAATCTGGAAGCAGCATAACCCATTTGGTATACAAATGACCCCACAAATGAAGATAGATACACTACTATTTGCAGATGATCAAATAGTATTAGCTACATCAGAAGATGACTTACAAAGATCATTAAAATCATTAAATATCTCAAAGCAATATAATATGACAATATCCAGAGAAAAACAAAAATAATGGCATTCAAAGGAGAAAACCCAATAAGAAGTAAAATAGTGATAGATAATAAAATACTAGAACAAGTAAACACTTTCAGATACTTGGGATGTGATCTATCATATGAAGAAGAAAAAGATATAGACACTAAAATATCAAACTTTGTCAAAGTAAACGGCATAATAAATAATATATTTAAGCCATCCCTGGTACAAAAACACACTAGAATCAGACTATATAATGTCTTGTCAAAACCAACTCTACTATACGGAAGCGAAACATGGACCATGAAAAGGAAAGATGAAAAACGAATTCAAACAGCAGAAATGAAGTTCCTCAGAAAAACAGCTGGATATACCAGGTGGGACCACAAAACAAATGAAGAAATCTTACAATCCCTGAAAATAAAACCAATTAATTACTACATAAGACAGTATAAACAAAAATGGCTAGAACACTTAAATCGAATGGACAACAGCAGACTACCAAAAATATTATACAGATACAAAATAAGTGGAAAAAGAAGAATCGGAAGACCAAGAAAGAGATGGCATGAGACCGGAACAGGCCACATGGCCTAAATTCCATGTTAGGAAGAAGAAGACTTTTCTTTTCATTCATATCAACCATGCAATGGGATTTTGTTTTTTAAATTTTGAATACAAGGATAGTGTTGGATTCCGAATGAAGAGAAATGGAAATTGTTAATATATCATTCAGAGTCCAACATAATCTACCATTCCCTGAGCAACATTTGTTTTTTTTAACCTAATAGTCTGATGCTCATAATTTGCTATTTATGTAATTTCTTCAAGTTATGTTAATCGATATTTATTTATTTATATATGTTTGGGATAAATTACAGTTATGAAAAGCTATGTATTAAAATATCATTAATTTTGTTAATTTAATTCCTTTAATATAATGTTAGAAACTGTAATATATGTAATTTTGATATATTCAGAAGATTCTTTGTGGTATCACTTGATTGGTTGCTATGAGAAATTATGTTATTTTTAGTTAGTGCGTGCTTACTCTATACTATGCCCAAGGCGAAGTTGATGTGAGCTAAACCAGTGAGAACCAGTTTTGGGTGGGGAAAAAGGAAGGAGTAGATACGAAAATGTAAGTAAAAACAGAATCGAAGATGGAAGTATAGAGAATGGTAGCTGGAGACTGGAGAGGAATTTTGACGTGCTGAAAACGGTATTTAAAGGACCGGGAATTGCTTGGTATTTTAACTTACCTTTTTCTGAGCTGGATTTTTACCAAAACTTCCCAACGCCTAGCAGAGAAATAGTGCAAGAAATGGGTTAATACAATGAGAAAACGAAGAAATAAGTAGATAAGCTAAACCAAGTGCATAAAGATTATACTCTCCCGAGTCTATAAATCAGTCGTGGAAATGGAAGATTCTTTTAAGTTTGTGCTACTATATAGTGAAAGTCAGTAAGGACTTAAAAATTGTTCGATCTACTATACTCTCCCGAGTCTATAAATCAGTCGTGGAAATGGAAGATTCTTTTAAGTTTGTGCTACTATATAGTGAAAGTCAATAAGGACTTAAAAATTGTTCGATCTACTTATGATGTGTTGAAGATATATCCTGAAAACAGTATTTAAAGGACCGGGAATTGCTTGGTATTTTAACTTACCTTTTTCTGAGCTGGATTTTTACCAAAACTTCCCAACGCCTAGCAGAGAAATAGTGCAAGAAATAGGTTAATACATATGAGAAAACGAAGAAATAAGTAGATAAGCTAAACCAAGTGCATAAAGATTATACTCTCCCGAGTCTATAAATCAGTCGTGGAAATGGAAGATTCTTTTAAGTTTGTGCTACTATATAGTGAAAGTCAGTAAGGACTTAAAAATTGTTCGATCTACTTATGATGTGTTGAAGATATATCCTGGTAAGATTACCTATACTATACTTAGCGAGAAGTAACGAAAATTAATTCCTCTGAAAGTAAATCGTTCCTAGTTGCAGTATTCAGCGAGTCAAGATTTAATATGTGATGTGCTAAGACTTTTCCCTCTTCAAATGATAAATGCTATGTTATTGAATTAAGTATTCATTAACTGAATGAGAATACTGTGAAGCCTATTCTTTGTGATTTAGGAATCTCGAACTTACATGAACTAAAACTGATTAACTGAGCCTAGAGAATTACAAATTGAATGTCTGAATGTTCATGAGTTGTATTCTGCTGAATATCTTGAACTGATTTGATATTTAAAATTGTTTTGAAATGTAACCTTAATCGGAGTAGAGTTATGATATAAGCTCTTTGTAATAAGAAGGATAAGATCAGTATAATATAATCTTTAATTATAAAGTTTAAGCTCAGCTGAATAGTATACTAGTGACTTAATGAGAGCTCTATATTCGCTCAATCATAATGTTCTTGTTGGAATATTGTGTTATAATGTAATTTGTGACTCTGCATTAAATAATTTTGTTTGAATTGAATCTTGTATTTGCCGGATTGTTTCATTGCACCGTTCATTAAAATAATTCGAATCTTAGCAGGAACTCTATACAATAAAGGAAACCTCGGCCTAAAATCAGCTTTATAATAACCTAGTTACAGTTGATGGTTGATTTATGAAAGTTACTCATGCAATTCAGAACTTGGAGTGGTGCAGTATAATATAAATTTTCTTCATGTTCAGATGATATATCAGCCTACAACTAATTAGATACTAACGAGAGAGAACTATAAGACGATAAGACATGATTAAAAAGAAGTTACGATCTAACAATAGTCTTACTCAACAAACATAAATTAAAAACAAGTCATATTATAATATAATGCCAATGGTTATATCAAATATGTATTATTTTGGAAAACACAATGGACAAAACATTTATGGAAATTTTAAATGGAAGAATATCTTGTTAATTAATTAATTAAATCAAATATGAAAAATATTTATGCACATAAATAAACAAGCATGTGCTCTTTAGCATCGATTTAAGTAAAGGGAAAAATTTAGTTAAATAATAAATGTGTTTTTATGTACATGATATATTCTTTTATTATGTAAGTACACATTATCATAAAAATACACCAGAACAATGATTTATTTAATAATATAAATAATAATCTAAAAATGTGAAAAAAATATCCATTTTTATATCCATTTATATCCACTTTATATCCATTTTTATAAAATGGATATAAAGAATGAAATATATGTATAACAACTTATAAGATTTAAAAGAAATCTTAATATATTAAATTTTATTTAACCCAATGCGCTTATCAATAAAATCACTTATAACGCTATCAAAATTCAAATTTTTTGCAATTTCATGCTCTATAGATATTATTGCCAGGGATGACAAACATTCTTGAGACATAGAAGATGTAAATAGGTTTTTATTCATTTTAATTTGGAAAATGACCTTTCTGCTGATGCGACCATAACTGGACTGGTCAATAATATTTTAAATGCTGTAATAATATTTGGATAAATATCCGACAATTATTTGCAATTATGAATTTTAAAATATTAATGGGTGCATGGTCTGGAACAATATTTCTAAAAATAATTAATTCACTGTAAAATTCAGATTCATCAATATCTATATTTAATTTTTGATACAGCTGTTTGCAGCAAAATTTTAATTCATTTTCTGCCATTTTTCTTATTAATTTCATATCATAAAGAAATCCAAATGATTTTTCGTACATTTCATACAATTCAAATCTTTTTTTGACAGATTGTAGAGCAGTATCTAAAATTACAAAAAAGAAATTTATCCTAAAATGATCTTTGTTATCACCTATGTGTGATTCATTAGGCATTTCATAATCAAAAAATACTTTTCTTCGACGTACTCGACTTTCTTTAAATTTAATTTCTATTTCTAATAGATTTGACAGTTCTTTAGCAATCTCAAAACAACTATTAAATCCTGACATTCTCTGCACTTCAAAGTACTGCCCTAACTCTTTAATATGCTTAGTTGCTACGTCTATGGGAATTTTTGCATTTTGTAATACTTTACTTACTAAATTAACTTTCGACAAAAGCTCATACCAAATTACAAGGCTTAGTATAAACTCAAATGAATCTATTTGTTCATATATTGAAACCACTTCTACTTTGATAGTATTATCTGATGCAGTTTTAAATAATTCTTTTAGTGCATTTAAAAATTCTGGAATTTGAAAACATACAGCTCTAATTGATTCTATTCTGCATTCCCATCTTGTATCACATAACGGTTTTGGAGTAAATTGTTTAACAAATTTCTTTAATATGTCCCAACGTGAAGTTGAGGCAGCAAATAATGTATATATTTTTTGTATAACATTAAAAAAAATTTATTGCTATAACTGATGATTTTGCGACATCCCCTAAAATCAAATTTAAATTATAACAGGCACAAGGAGTATAAAATGCCTTTTCGTTTTCATTTAAAATGTAAGCACAGACTCCCTTATATACTCCTTTCATATTCACTCTGTTATCATACCGTTGCCCTCTACAATCTGAAAATTTAAGATTTAATTTATTCAAAAGTGATTTTATATTTTCAGATATACCTTTACCAGTAGTGTCATTAGTTGTTAAAAATGTCAAGAAGTGTTCACGAATTTCAATATCTGCTTCAAACATATGTAAAAATCTAAAAATTACTGAAATTTGCTCCTGATGACTAACATCAGGAGTACAATCGAGAATTATTGAATAGTACATTGCCTGTTGTATCATATTTACAATATTTTGTTGAATTTTGGTTCCCATATCAACAATTCATTCATTTTGCACAATGGGTGATAGATACGAATTTTGTTTACTACCTATAATTTTTTTTCTGAGCATCGCATTAAATGATCTTTTAAAAGTGGATCAAATTCTGCAATTAATTCCATGATTCCAAAAAAAATTACCATTATGGGCTGTGTACAAAGTATCAAAATTACCTCTAAAAGCTAAATTATGTTCACATAAATAAAGAATTGCTGCTACTATTCGTCTTAAAACATTTCTTAACCGTTCTGCTTCAAATTTTATGATATTTTGATTTGCCTGATCAATTGTATTGTGATTTTTTAAATTACATTCCATTTGTGTCCATGAATACATGCATTTGATGTACACTGGATTTCGTTCATGCGACTTTAATCTTTCACTTACATGTCGCCAGTCAGAAAAGCCATTATTAGATAAAAAATTATCATCAGAAGAAAATAATTTGCACCAAAAACAAAAAATAGAGTTGGAAGAGTTTGAATATATAAGTCATCTTCTGTTTTGCTTCTCTCCGTTTGCAATTGTCCTAACATAGTGAGCTGTGGAAAAACATCTCTTGTTGTCATCTTTTGGAAAATCATTTTCAGTCGGAGGAGACGGTGGACCACGTTGTACAATTTGTGTTAGTGTTGCGTTGTTCAAAATTTTGGGCCATGTTGCTGGATCATCATACCGTTACATCAATAGTAAATAGTTCACCTTCCTCTGGTGTCTCAGTTTTAGGGTCTTCAATACTTATTGTCTGACCAAACGCGTCATGTTCTCCGCTTCCTTTGAGTATTTCAGAACTCTCATTATTAATTAATTAATTAATGTTGAAGCCGAAGAACTGTTTGTAGTTATTTCAGAACTCCTGTTATCAACTGATATATATGAGTTCAACTTCATAAATTTAAACAGTGAATTTCTTTGACATTCCTTAGCCACTTCTTTTTCTTGTTTTCACTTTCGTTTTTCATGCCCACTTGGGTATTTTCTCCCATAATAAGCTCTCTCAGGACTAGTCATACTCTAGAATTAAATACGATAGATTTAATTATAAAATAAGTAAATAAATTAAAACAAAATTACTTACCTGATAAATAAATTATATCTAAAATAGATAATATTAGAAAATAAATAAATCTAACATAGATTGAAAACTGCTATTGAAGAAAAATTCTGAGGTCAGATAACCTAAAACCAGTTTACAAAATATATTTTTTAAGATGTATTGCAAGTAATGTCACATAAAAAAACTGCCATGACAGTACATGTGTATACTTACTTGTTCATAAAATCATAAACTAAAATAAAAAAAATCCTTAAAATTATTAAAACACCTGTTTTAAAATGCACTTTTCCCTATTTAACTATGTTGTACGATATTGTTATATATCTTAGAGTAGTTTCAAATACTACCGCTCTAGCGCTATGATCTTATTTCACTTACTATAACAACAATAGTTGGTTCTAAAATTATATAAATATATTTAATTATATAGAATTAAATATACATATATTTAATTCTATATAATAATATTTTTTATATAATAATTACAATATTAATTTATATAATAATTAATAAAATAATTGATTTTCTTTTTTTTTTTAATTTTTTGCGCTTTGCAGGACCCTGTGCCATCGCACAGGTGGCACACCCATGAATATGGCCTTGGATGTCCCTCAAGAAATTTATTTTCCCATTGTTCCCTGATGCTATTGCTTCATTCCCTATAACAACATTCAACAAAATATTTCATACTATCAACCTCTACTTAAATTTATCCACTAAATCATATTATGAGCAGAAGTAAAATATATGATTTTAAAGGATTCCAATAAGGCACACATAGAAATAATTAAAAATGGATTCTCATAATGTACATATAAAAGACAAACATTTAATATTTAAGAAAAAGTAAACCATGTTTGTTACAAACATGACAGGATACTTTCTTGTCTTCGTTGAAGATTCCCAGTTTCCTGATACACTGGTAATATAGTCTGTTCTAACCTCATCAGATGTTCATCAAAAGATGTAAGAATATTGCACATTCCTTTAGTTAACTGACCACTTTTATTCACAGTCTCCTCTAACAAGTTTAAATTATATAATTCCTGAAAAAAATTAGTAAATTCTTATTAATCAAATTATAACCACAACTAAAATATGATAAGACCATTTAACATTATAAAAAGAACATAGGCTGAGTGTTCATTTCTTCTTATTATAACACTCAACAGTTAATCTATTCAAATTTAACATATCTGACTTGTATAATGCAAGTCTTAATGATATACATGTTATTTTATTTTCATCTATATAGCTTACTTTATTTCTTTTCAGAACTAAATGCAAATAAAAACATCAAAATTTATCAAATTTTGATGTTTTTGTAACTGTACAGTTCCTTTAGAAAGATGTCATCTCCTTAACAAACTCCTTCATTCAGGCATAACTAGGCTTAATTTCCCATATGACTTTAAGTAATAGGGAACAACTATATGAAAATTCTGATTGAAAATGGTTGTACAATGTGACCTGGAGATGTGGCTGCTGATATTGGGATTAGGATGAATTTCCCAGCAGACTTCTAAAATATAAGAAATTACTATATTTTAAATCTGGTTAGAAAATGGTTGATAATGTAGCTTAGACAGGTATGAGAAGGAAGTAATCTCCCATTAAAATTTCTCTTCATTTTAATTCTCTTATTCTCTTTTAATTCTCTTTAGCTGCTCTGATTTTTTTAGAATACCTTAAGTAATGCCAGAAAAAACCTACATTCTAAATATGATTAAAATTGCTTGAGTGATGCAAGGCATGTGATTTCATTTTTGTCCTAATGGTTTCAAATTATCAACAAACAAGACATTATATTGATTATGCTTTCAACAGGGCCATAAACAAATATGATCAAAATTTGGTGGAACAATGTGACATACATGTGTATAGAAAGTACCCTTTTGAACTTTGTTTTAAACTATATTCCAAATTTGCTTGGAATCAGCTGAATGAAGCAATCCATAGATGTAAAAGTGTCTATAAAAGAAGACAGAGGAGAAGATGAAGAAGAAAAACTACTATTTTTTGAATATTTTCAATACTTTTAAAGTGTTCCACTTATTTTATTTTTTAACACTCCAAATTTGGAAATTTTTGATGTGGAGGAGTATTACAAGAACTTAATGTAGTTAATGAACAAATGGTACTTGTGAAGAACGATAGCATAGCTAAACAGATTGTACAACAGGAGGAAGATGGATACGAGGTTGAAGATGTGGTTATGGCAGCACAAGGTAATGGAATGAAAAAAACTGAGGATGAGCAAGGTATGAATGAAAGGAATGGTCATGCTAAAGAGATAGGCATGGTACAGCAGCTAGAGTAGAGAATGTTGATGCTGGTAGCTGGCCTCAAAGACACAAGGATTATTATGTTTGTATACAAATATATGGAGTATTCAAATTAACAGAGCTGAATTTGTTGCATTGATTGAGTCAGTATGTTCAAAGATAAGAGTAATTGGTATAAGTGAAATGTTGTTGTCTGAGGATGATGTGAGCTCAGGAATAGAATTGGAAGGATAGGAAGGTGAAAAGAGAAGAGGGAGTGATTGAGAGTGAGTGTGTCAATGATTGCTGAGGAATTGTGTCCACAAAATGTGGAAGTTGACAGTACATGTGCAGATTTCGAATCTGTGGTGTGAAGTTGAAATTAACAGGCAACTAAATCTGATAGGATGCTCTTATAGGTAAGGGAGTGTAGAGAATACTGAATGCCAAAGGTTTGGGCAAATTGGATATTTGCCCAAACCTTTAATCAGGTCAGAAGGGTTATATGTGGAATTATAAGGTGGGTGATTGTGGGAGGCTCTGTAGTCAACTAGAATCACTACATTGGGTAGACTTGAGTTGTGCAGAAAAGATGATGACAGTGTATAGAAATTCATAAGGCAGTACCAGACACAGCAATATATAACAATAATAATAATAACTGCATACCAAAGGTTAAGTAAGCAAAAATAGAATAGGAGTGAAATGGATGAACAGTGAAATCAAGCAAGCTGCGTTAGAAAAGAAAATGCTATGGAAGGGATACAAGACAGATGATGGCAATTGAATCCAAGAAGAGCATAAAGCAACGAGCATGGTAAAGAAAGAAAAGATGCAGTATGAGAGGAGACCAGCTGGTCAGGCCAAGATTAATTCAACGGAATTCTTCTGCTATATTACAAGCAACAGGAATAATAATTATGGCCAGTTGACACTAGTGGATAGTCATTGCAGCAGTGACCATTGCAAAGGATATAGTGGAATTCCTGAATGAGCATTTTATCAGCATATATCATACCGTGTAAATGATGCTGTGCAATATGTAGACGGGAGGCAAGTATTAGGAGAATTGGAAATAAAAGAATCAGAGGTGTATCAGGTGTTAATTGCATTAGATGTTAATAAGCTGTGTGAATGGATGACATATCACCACATTACGGAATGTGCACAACAGTTAGCTATGCCCTCAACCTGGTTATTTAATGAAAGTCTTGCAGTTGAAAGCATGGTTCTAGGAGAGAAATTTCCAATTACTGAGCAGTCTGTATAACTGCAATTGTAGTAAAGGTGTTGGAGTACATCCAGTTTCACCAATAGAATTTCACCATCTAGTTTCACCACTCAGGACTTGCTGACCATGCCCTAGATAGCCACCACAGAATATGCTGGAAGAAAGCCACTTTACTACACTACAGCTAATATAAGTATGAAAGATTATTCCTGGAATCAGCCTCAGCTCTAAAAAACTTCCCAAACCTCTACAAATTTGTTGAGGTTTGGGAAGTGTGCATGAGACTGCCCCAAATTTCGATAGCTTGCATCCTAAAAATATCAGCCCAACAGCCAAGGCAACCCAATTTAGCCTGCTAGGGCACCTTTAGGACTCTAGGACAAACTTTAGTTGCCTTCAGCAGTCTCATCTGCTCGTTGTTAGTGCATGCATGCACATATCATAGTTTTATGTTCCAAGAAGATGGCAATATAACATTACCGAAATATAGGAAGGTATTGATCATCATCATCATCATCAAATTCCTGCCATGTACCCTCAAGGGGTGCACAGGATATGATAGTACTACATAAAAAAATTACATCATTACTAACTTCCTATCTACAATTTTCCACCAAATCAGTTTGTTACTTGTCAAGACTCCAACATTATCAAAGACGCTTTGTACCGTATCAATCCACCTATATCTTGGTCTTCCTCTGGGTGGTTTTGCTGCTAACCTGGCAGAGAACACTTGTTTTGCTAATCTTTCTTCGCCCATTCTGTTTAAGTGACCATACCACCTGAGATTAGCTCTGCTAAAGCATTCCTGGATGCTGACAATGTCAAGTTCTTTCCTAATATCCTCGTTTTTAACATGATATTGCCATTGATGCCATCTGTTCACACCTATAATCTTTCTCAGGACTCTCATATCTGCAGTCTCTATTCTTTGGTCAAGTGTTTTACTTCTAAACCAGCTCTCAGATCTATAAGTTAAAACTGGTTTGAACACTGTCTTGTATACAGCTAATTTAGTGTTCCGACCAATTTCTCTCTTATTCCATATGAATCTATTCAATTGACTTCCCACCATACCAGTTTTGCTGATTCTGTTGTCTATTTCTATATTTAATTTACCATCTTCACTAAAAATCAAGCCTAAGTAAAATGAAATGTCTTACCTGTTCCACAGGTTCTCCATTCACAACACAGTTGACATTTTCAATGATTCTGCCTATTTTCGTTGTCCTTGTCTTTTTATTGCTGACCTCCATACCATATCTAATACAACAGTTATTCAATTTAGTCAGAGAATCTTACAGACTTGTAGCGGATTTATATAGAAGTATAACATCATCCGCACAAAGCAAAGAGCTGACATTAACATCTCAAATTTTGATATCATGTTTAATGTCACTTTCCTTCATGATGTGATCCATATAGATAATGAATAACAGAGGGGATAATGTACATCCTTGTCTCACACCAGATTTAACATTAAACCATGTTCTTGTACTTCCTTCAATTCTAACTGCTGACTTACAACTCAAATAAAGACTAAGTAGTGCTTGATATAATGCCCCATTGACACCATATAACTGTAGCATATTGAATAGCTTCTCTCTTGGCACCATGTCACATGCCTTTTCCAAATCAACGAAACTTAAATACAGATCTTTGTAATATTCCCATGCTTTCTCGACTATTTGTTGTCAAGTGAACATCTGATCCTGATAGCCTCTATTTGGCCTGAATCCAGCTTGTTCTTCACCCAGCTTTTCTTCCACAATTCTTCTCAACCATTTCGCAAGTATACTTGCATAGATCTTGCCAGGAACACTCAGTAGGGAAATACCTCTGTAATTCTCACATTCAGTTTTATTTCCCTTTTTATATATGGGTACTATGAGAGCTCTACTCCAATCATCGGGAATTCGTCCCTCTGTCCAGGCTTTCTGAACTATGCAGTGCAGCCACTGTAAGACTTTTATACCACCATACTTCAGCATTTCTGGTTGAATATCATCTACTCCTGCTGCCTTTCCACATTTCAAGCCTCTGATGGCTTTTTCTACTTCAAGTATGAATATGAATTCCTGACTGCATGCCTGGTCAGTGTTTTTTACTACTGTGCTGTCATCACTGCTTGTTTCATTTAGCAGTTTTTCAAAGTAATTACTCCATACTTCAAGGATATCTTTTTCTCCTGTTTTTCATGTCACCTTTATCATCTCTAACTCCTTTTACAGCACTCTTTCCTCCATTTCTAAGCTTCTTCAACAACCTCCAGAATATTTTGCCACCTTCTTGATATTTATTTTCTATATTCTTGCCAAAATCCTCCAATGACTTTTGTTTAGCTAGTTTTACACAGTGTTTAGCATTCCTGCATTTGACTCTGTATTCTCTAAGAGCACAGGCTGACTTATTTGCCAGAAACTTTTGATATGCTTTCTTCTTTTCCTTCACTGCCTCTTTAACCTCCTGTGTCCACCATGGAGTTCTAATTTTTCTGTCCTTGCAGACAACTTCACCACATGCCTCTCTAGCTGAATCAATCAGGGCTTTCTTCAAGGCTTGCCACTGAAATCAAACTCCAAGGTTTGATTCCTGTTCTCAAACTCTTTCATTTTTTTTTTCAATCAACTTTGTGTATTTTAGTCTACAGTTCACATTTGAGAGCTGCACAGGTTTTTTATATGCTTTAAAATTTTCTTACATGTTATTCTTTTCAATATGAAATTCAATTTTATCCTGCTCAAGACGAAATAGTGATCACTTCCAATTTCAAATCCTCTGTACACTCTGGTGTCCAGCACCAGGGAGGGGATGCTTAAGGATCAAAGCTGTATAACTGAGAGGAGACCTCCACATAGCCTTTAAAGGAATGCGGATAACCGACCAGGGTTTCTGACCTAATGTCCAATCTTCACCTTCTCGTGGTGCACCCTGTTGGGTATCTACCTGGTTACTGAACGAATGAGAATGAGCTGGCAATTTGGGATTCAGCTGAACAAATTGTACCCTTACTGGCTTAAACCAATATACAAAATGATGGTACAACATTACAAAATTTCATGCCGGCTGGGGCGTCGCCCGGTTAAAAAAAATACCCCGTTGTTTTCGCCAGGGAACCACGGCGAACAGCGGAAAGTCAGCTACTGGACCAAATCTTAAAGCACACCCCAACTCAACATCACCAGAGTTAAAGATCGGTACTATCAACATAAGAAGCTTGAATGCAAAGAAATGGAGCTAGCTGAGGAATTAGATAAGTACCAGATCGACATAATACAGGTGACTGAAACAAAAAAGACAAAAACTGGTGAGATCGTTCTGAGCAATAAATACAAAATGTTATATTCAGGCAATGACAATCAAGGAAAAGAAGGAGTAGCCATAGTATTCAACACTAAATACGAGGCTAATCTTCTTGAATGGCAGACAGTCACAAGTAGAGTGATGTGGGCAAATATTAGAATGGGGAACTGGACAACAGAAGGCTAAGGTAGAAGTGGAGGAATTTTTTGAGGCTGTAGAGAAAGCTACTGACACAATGAAAGAGGAAAAGTTGGTCCTTGTTGGGGATCTAAATAGCAGAGTATGAAGTGATTGTGAGACATACAAAAATATTTTGGGAAAATTTGTAGAAAAGAGCAAAGCTAATAATAATGGCAAATATCTGTTGGATTTCTGCTCAGACATGGACTGGTTATTACTAACATCATGTTCCAACATAAAAATGTCCACAAATTCACATGGAGAGAAGAGGCAAGGATTAAGAAAAGTCTCATTGACTATGTTATTGTCGATAGTGATGTTTTCTCCCTGGTGCAGGACACTAGAGTGTACAGAGGATTTGAAATTGGAAGTGATCACTATTTAGTCTTGAGCAGGATAAAATTGAATTTCATATTGAAAAGAATAACATATAAGAAAGTTTTAGAGCGAATAACAGTTGAGCAGCTCTCAGATGTGAACTATAGACTAAAATACGCAAAGATTATTGAAGAAAAAATAAAAGAATTTGAGAACAGGAATCAAACCTTGGAGATTCAGTGACAAACCTTGGAGATTCAGTGACAAACCTTGAAGAAAACCCTGACTGATTCAGCTAGAGAGGCATGTGGTGAGGTTGTCTGCAAGGATAGAAAAATCAGAACTCCATGGTGGACACAAGAATAAAGAGGCAGTGAAGGAAAAGAAGAAAGCATATCAAAAGTTCCTGGCAAATAAGTCAGCTTGTGCTCTTAGAGAATACAGAGACAAATGTAAGAAAGCTAAACACTGTGTAAAGCTAGCTAAACAAAAGTCATGGGAGGAGTTTGGCAAGAACATAGAAAATAAATATCAAGAAGGTGGTAAGATATTTTGGAGGTTGTTGAAGAAGCTTAGAAATGGAGGAAAGAGTGCTGTAAAAGGAGTAAGAGGTGATAAAGGTGACACGAAAACAGCAGAAAAATATATCCTTTGTAACCACTTCGAAAAATTGCTAAATGAAACAAGCAATGATAGCACAGCGGCAAAAAACATTCAACAGACATATCCATACTTGAAGTAGAAAAAGCCCTCAAAGGCTTGAAATGTGGAAAGGCAGCAGGAGTAGATGTATTCGACCACAAATGTTGAAGTATGATGGTATAAAAGTCTTATAGTGGCTGCACTGCATAGTTCAGACAGCCTGGACAGAGGAACGAATTCCCGATGATTGGAGTAGAGCTCTCATAGTATCCATATATAAAAAGGGAAATAAAACTGAATTTGAGAATTACAGAGGTATTTCCCTATCGAGTGTTCCGGGCAAGATTTATGCCAGTATACTTGAGAAACGGTTGAGAAGAATTGTGGAAGAAAAGCTGGGTGAAGAACAAGCTGGATTCAGGCCAAATAGAGGCTGTCAGGATCAGATCTTCACTTTAAGACAAGTAGTTGAGAAAGCATGGGAATATAACAAAGATCTGTACTTAAGTTTTGTCGATCTGGAAAAGGCATACAACAAGGTGCCAAGAGAACAGCTATTCAATACACTACAGTTATATGGTGTCAATGGGGCATTATATCACGCACTGCTTAGTCTTTATTTGAGTTGTAAGTCAGCAGTTAGAATTGAAGGAAGTACAGGAAGATGGTTTAATGTTAAATCTGGTGTGAGACAAAGTTGTACATTATCCCCTCTGCTATTCATTATCTATATGGATCACATCATGAAGGAAAGTGGTATTAAACATAATATCAGAATTGGAGATGTTAATGTCAGCTCTCTGCTTTATGCGTACCATGTTATACTTCTAAATAAATCTGCTACAAGTCTGCAAGATTCTCTGACTAAATTGAATAACTGTTGTAAAGATATGTTATGAAAGTCAGCAATAACAAGACAAAGACAATGAAAATAGGCAGAAGCATTGAAAATATCAATATTTTGAATGGAGAACCTATAGAACAAGTAAAACATTTCAGTTACTTAGGCATGATTTTTAGTGAAGATGGTAAATTAAATATAGAAATAGACAACAGAATCAACAAAGCTGGTATGGTAGGAAGTCAATTGAATAAATTCATATGGAATAAGAGAGAAATTAGTCAGAACACTAAATTAGCTGTATACAAGACAGTGCTCAAACCAGTTTTAACTTATGGATCTGAGAGCTGGGTCAGAAGTAAAACACTTGACCAAAGGCTAGAGACCCCAGATACGAGAGTCCTGAGAACGATTAGAGGCGTGAACAGATGGCATCAATGGCAATATCATATTAAAAACGAGGATATTAGGAAAGAACTTGACATTGTCAGCATCCAGAAATGCGTAAGCAGAGTTAATCTCAGGTGGTATGGTCACTTAAACAGAATGGGCGAGGAAAGATTAGCAAAACCAGTGTTCACTGCCAGGTTGACAGCAAAACGACCCAGAGGAAGACCAAGATATAGGTGGATTGATACGGTACAAAGTGCCTTTGACAATAGAAATATAAGATCTGATAATGTTGGAGTCTTCACATGTAACAGACTGATTTGGAGGAAAATTGTAGATAGGAAGTTAGTAATGATGTAAATTTTTCATGTAGTATACTATCATATCCTGTACACCCCTTAAGGGTACATGGCAGGAATTTGATGATGATGAGGAGGAGGATGGGTAGATTTGAGATTTATACAATGTTAGGAATTGTACAAGTGACCTTGAACAGAAAAGTTGCTGTGACTAATATGTGTTTGTGCAGTCATGTTTGGAAATATAAAATCTCTCACGAGAAATTTTATTGATTAAATTTTCGAGATCAATTTTACAGAGGTTTCTGAACATACAGAAGTTAGAAATTATAATGTATTAAAATGAATGTTATACCTCTACTGTTAAAATGCATAAATTAATGTATACTGAAGTATACATATAATGAAGTGAGAGGCAGGTTTTTTTCTTGCAGAGTTGTGAATGATTGGAATGCCTTGCCTGAGAGTGTGGTGTCTGCAAGGAGTTTGAGTGTGTTTAAGACACGGTATGACGAGATGTGTGTGTGATAAAAGAACCTCCCAGATGAGTCTTTGACTCCATGAGATCTTGGGAAATAATAATAATAATAATAATGAAAGTAAGGGATTAACCCAGATTATAGTGATGAAAGTAAAAACAAAAGTTCTCAAGGTTATGCAAATATAGAAATACGCCCCCAAAAATGGAGGGAGTTGAAGTGACGTCATCAAGCTCGTGGGTAATCCTGGAAACTACATCAAAAGAACAAAGGATTAGTGACGATATAAAAGGGCTTTCGGTTCAAGGCGCTTGGTTTTTTTTTGTCATCTCCAAATTTTGGTTCGAGGTACATGACCCCAGGTGTGGGGGAGGGGAGGCCATTATTTCGATGCATTTCTTGTGGATGTAAGGATGTGCTATGAGAGCGTGGCTCATTAGAAATTGCAGTGACCTTGGCAGTTCCAGTTTCCTGACAGAAAATCAACCTATGCTTTCCCGGAAAACTTCTATAGCAGAACCGCCAGGATCATCCAGTACCCAGGAAGAAGACTCAACATCAAGCTAAACTAGCTGAGATTTATCCAAGTTGATTGAGCTGTGGTTGTAAAAGAAAATGTAAGTAAGCACTACTTTATTGATGTCTTAATTAAAAGCTTGCACTTGAGAACTGTATGTGTGCTTACAGGAATTTGTTAGTATTTAGTTAGTTAACAAGTTGCGGTAATGAAAGGGAAAACAGATGTTAACCTATATGTCTAATTTAGCTAAGTGTAACATAAGAAGTATCTACATGTCTAATTTAGATATCTAAGCAGTGTGAAAGGGTTAACTAAGTGTTGTGTGTGTAATGTTCAGTCGCATATTTTGTCTACTGTGTATGTAATAGGCCTTAGAGAGTTAATGTCTCCTATTTGTTTGTGCATTGCAATATTTTACTAGGTTAAAATAAAATGTTTTGTTTGTGTAACTATCTTTAATGATCTATTTGCCAATGCACTGCTTCCAAAAAAATGAGCAAACCAGCGAGCCTGTTTAATTAAGAAATGCCACAACTAGCTATAAAGGATTGTGTATGTTAAATTTGATTTTAAATTTGAATTTAACTATGGAACATATGCAAGATCCATAGTTAAATTCTCAAGCTATATATATAATTTAGAATAGCGCAGTCATTAAACAAATAAATTTTTCTAAATTGCATAGTTTGAGAGTTGGTAACCTGTTTATCGTGGATAGACTAATAACAAAGGTCACTCACTAGCAGTGCAGACATAATGAAGATTATAAAGGATTAATAGCGAGGTCTATATTAAGCAGATTTTAGTTTTATTTGAGTAAAGTAGAAGAAATGAGTTAGGCCTAAAGTACACGTGTAAAAGGAATAAAAGGTGCGGTTGATAGCAATATAAAGTTGAGGATAGAATATTGATAATAGATCACTGAAAAAGAGAGCCAAAAAAAGGCTTCACTTCGGTGATGCAAAATTATTCAAATTAAATGGATATTGAATCCAACATTATTTCAAAGCCGAATAGAGAAACTACAAGAGTTCCATGCCAAATATAGAAACTATATATGTATATGTGTGTGTATATATATATATATATGTCTCTCCCCCCCCCATAATGTATAACATCATACATGTCTGCTAGGAGATGTGTTTTACATTATGGGAAATACTAAGGATTGTGATCAGAGCTTACTCTACCTTTACTACGAGTTGCCCCGTCATGAAAAGTTTGCTTACGCTTGAATATGCCGAAATTTTTATATATATATATAGTTTCTATATTCAGCATGAAACTCTTGTAGTTTCTCTATTCGGCTTTGAAATAATGTTGGATTCAATATCCACTTAATTTGGATAATAGAATATTTTACAATGGTGCAGCTGACGACATATATTTACAGAGATATGCATATTATCAGGAGTAAGGGTTGATGTTATTTTGAATTATAAATGAAGTGACTAGGGCCAGTGTATTATATCTATTAATTGCATGTGTTCTGGCCAGTTTGTCTATTGTGGATTATTAAAAAAAAAAAAAAAAAAAAAAAAAAAACTCTTCCAGTTTGATACTGATTAACTTCTAAAGAATTAAGAGAAGTGAAATAATCTCTTTCTGGCAAGGGATAAAGCTTCGGTGTCATTAAAGTCATAGAGTTGATCCACAGAAAAATAGCAAGGAAATCAGATTATAAGCCACTTATTATTGGAAGATTGTGAAACTTCTGATGATTGCATTAGAAGGTTGTCAAATGATATGGAACAAAATGTCACCAGTAAAGATATGGGCAGGATGAGGTCGGTGAGAGAGGTCATTTATGTACAGGGCAAAGAGTAAAAGAAAGTACAGGACCTTGTAGTACACTAGCATTGCCAATGGAAATTTGTGGGAAGTCATCAATCCTGACATGCAATGAACAACCAGAAAAATGTCATGAGTGACCAAGTGAGCTTATTATTATTATTCTCAACTTCCATACAGTCATAAGACTGATTGCAGAAGGTCCATCTGATAAAACAACACAGTTTATCACACCACTGCTTAAATTCATCCACTATTTGAAATATAACCACTTTTCAGGCAATGCATTCCATATTCCTATGCTCTCCATACAAAAACTTATTTCTTACCTTCTTACTTATTACCTCTTCTGCAACTTCCAGAGATGGTTCCATGTCTGTGTTCCCTCCTCTCTTTCTACCATATGAAAAATCTCATTGGTGTCAATCTAGTAAACAACAGCTTAAATGTCTCAATCATATCTCCCCCACCCCCTCATCTTCTATCCACCAAACTCTGTAGTTTGCATGTGTTTTCAGCGCATCCTCATATCCAACATGTACAGTCCTGATATCATTTTTGCTATCTGCCTTTACACCCTCTCCAAAGTTACTTTGTCTCCTTTGAACCCCAGTGACTAGATCTGAATTGTCTTCACAACTATTGTTATATGTCCTGTGAATTTCAAATTTCTATCTACTATGACCCCCAAGATCTCTAGATCCTCCACATCTGCCAGTATAATCCCACCAAGTGAGTTTGAAGCATTCCATCTATGGATCCCAAATTTCAAAACCTAGCATTTAGCTGCATTAAAATGACATCCACATTCATTTGCCCACCTTTCCAGATTATTCAATTCCTCTTGAAGAGTCAAAACATCAGTACTATTAGTATTAATTTTCCCCCCCCCCAAACTTAACATCATCTACACACAACTGAATATCTCCTCAGTCTAATGAAAATCTCAGTGACATAAAGATCAAACAGTAAAGGTCCTACTACCTGATATTGCTCCTTCATATACATCTATCACAAAACCAGTTATCAACTAATCAAATCCATATGTTGCAACTTAAGTAACTTATGTGGCATTCTTTCGATGGCTTTGCAAAATCCAAAAAAAATCACAATGTATGCCTTACCTTCATCCACTGCTCTTGCTCCATTATTATAAAAGGCAAAAGAGATAAGTAAAACAAGAACACCCTTTAATAAATCCATAATAGTCTGTATAAATAATATTATCCTGCCCAATTCTCTCTATAAGTTCTTAAAACAATTTTTCCAAATTTTAACAATCACAGAAGAAATACCTCCATTCTACCATCACTCTTATGCTATGACACTATCTTACCCTCTTTCCACTCCTCAGGAGCACATGTTGTTGCAAGACATTAAACTGCCATGTTAATAGCATAGTGAGTTCCTTACCACTTTCCTTTAAACCACATCATAAAATTTCACCTAGTTCCTCCCTTCCCTGCCTTACTGACATCTAGTATGATCAGTATTTGGAATACATTCCCTTATTCCAAATCACCCAATGTTATCCCTCTAAGAATAAAGCCTGCTTTACCAGGATGGAACATTAGTGGAAGACATATTATGTCTGCTCATTACATAGCTCAAGTGTCATCTGCTTGGTCACCCAACTAACATCGCCAACCAGCAAGGTAATCCATCCACAATAATTTTTCATCCTACTGTACACACAGCAAAAAAAAATATAAAAAACTCCTTGGGATTCTGATTGGATTGCAGCACTAGTCTCCTCTGATATTCTAATTTTTCTCTCCTTACTATACTGGTCAATATCCTAGTCTGCACCTCATATTCTTAATGTTCTCCACCTCTCCCTTTATATGCCTTCAATAATCTTTTTTCGTCTGCAATTCCTGTTTGATTTCCTAGCTATCCATTTTATTCCAAATCATTTTATCTTCTTCACCTGAAGTATACAATCTGCTGTTACGGTTAGCAATGTTTTCTTAATTGTTTCCCACGAACTACCTACCTCTCTTCAAATTTTCATATGTCATACTGCTCCAAGATATTTTCTATTATAGTTGTATTCCTTATAATTACATATAATTGTCATGTCTATTCATCCTCCAAGTCAGGACTACATGGTCACCCTCACCAACTAGGCAGAAAGTATCACATTCACAATCAGATTGGTTGATTGTTTTGGATTTAAGGTCACAGCATCCCATGCTATGAGACCAGTATATTCATCATCATCATGCAAATCAAGGATTTAGGCCTAGCATGGCCTGTTCCAGCCTTAGAAGTCATCGTTGAATCGTTTAAGAGGACGTCCTGGTTTTCTTTTTCCTAATGGCTTGTACTTTAAGGCTTGTTTTGGTAATCTTTCTGTTTTTCATTCTTTGAACGTGTTCCATCCATTTATGTTTATATTTTTTAATTTTTTCTATTATTGGTTCTTGGTTTAATTCTTTCATAACTTCTTCATTTCTTTTGTGATCAAATTGGGTATACTTTGCAGTTTTTCTCATAAACTTCATTTCTACTGTTGTTAATCTTTGTTTGTCTTTTTGTTTTATTGTCCAGATTTTGCTTCCATACATTAAGACTTGTAGGGCTAATGTATTGTATACTTTTAGTCTGGTTTGTTTTTGAACTAGGTTTGGTTTAAATATAGAGTTAATTACACCTGTTATTTTTAAATATTTTGCAATTTTTACGTTTATATCTTTTTCATTTTCATATGTGATCGTACATCCTAGGTAGTTAAATGAATTCACCTGTTCTAAGATCTTGTTATCTATTACTATTTTAGTTCTTGCTGAATCCTGTCCTTTAAAGGCCATAGTTTTTGACTTTTCTGTTAATATTATCATACCATAATATTTGGATATCTCATTTAGATCTAAAATAGCTTTCTGTAGTTTATCTTCAGAATTTGTAATTATTATTTGGTCATCGGCAAAGAGGAGAGTGTTTCAAGTTTACTGTAGGAGAAAGTTTAATTCCTTGATGTAAATTTTTATTCCATTTTATTATTATTTCATTTAAGTAGATATTAAAAAGAGTTGCTGAGAGGGGACATCCCTGTCAGACCCCTTGGTTTATCTCTCTTGTATATAATAGCTCGTGATTTAATCTTATTTGTATTTGATTATTTTCATATATACTTGTGATAGCTTTTAGGATATTACCTAGTATTTGTCTTTCTTTTAATATGTTAAATAATATGTTTCTTTTAACTTTGTCAAATGCTTTTTCAAAGTCAATAAATGCAATATGTGTTTCTAAATTGTATTCTCTTCTTCTCTCTATTATTAATTTTAGGCAAAAGGCTGGGTCTATACATGATCGTCCTTTTCTAAATCCATTCTGTACTTCTAAAATAAAGTTTTCGGAATATTTCATTAGTTTGCTATTTAAGATTCTGCTATATATTTTGTAACAGGAATTTAGTATAATGATACCTCTATAGTTTTTAGAGTCATCTCTATTACCTTTTTTAAAGAATGGAATCACAATTGCTTTTTTCCATTCTATTGGGGGGATACCAGTTGAATAAATTTTATTTAAAAATAATAAGTCTTTCTTTGAATCTAGTTCCTGCATATTTATATAGTTCTGAACCTAGTTTATCTTCTCCAGGTGATTTTCCATTTCTTGTTTCTTTCAGGCTGATTTTTAATTCTTCTTTAGTTATTTCCTTTTCATTTTTGTTGTTTGCCAGTTGTCTTTTTTAAAATATTTGTCTGTTCACAATTCTGTGCAGTAATTTAGAAATTCTTCTAATTTCAATTCAGTGTTTAATTTTATGTTTTCCTTGGTATCTGCATTTAAGTGTTTCAAAATTTTATATACATTGGGTCTTATTTTATATAAATCATGTTCTAAATTAGAAACAAATTTATTCCATGATTCTCTATGTCTTTTTCTGACTTCTCTTTTAGCTATGGCCTCTTGTTCTTTTATATTCTATTTCATCTTCTTATCTTTTACTGCTTAACCATTTGTGATAGGCTTCTTTTTTCTTTTTGATTATTTCTTTCATTGTATTGTTCCAGATCTTCAGTTTTTTCCTTTTATTGAATTTGTTGGTCTCTCCTGAGCTTTCATTTGCTGCTGCATTTAGTATCATTTTTATATTAAGCCATTCTATTTCTATTTCTTCATTGTGTTTTATTTTGTCTAGATATTGGTTAATTCTTTGTTCATATAGCCATTGTACATTTGTGTCATTCAATAGTCTAGTTTTATAAACAAATGTTTCAATTTTTCTTTCTGTTCTTGTTACTTGTAGCCATTTAGGTGGTAATCTTAATTTTATTTTAACAAGGAAGTGGTCACTGCTTATTTCATATCCTCTGTGAACTCTAACATCTAGTGAAAATTTTGATGTCTTTTCATTTAGTATAAAATAATCTAATATTGATTTCCATCCTCTTGCTGCCCAAGTATATTATGTCTGTTAATTGAATATTATGTCTATTATGTATATTGTGTATAATTGAATGTGTTCTTATGGATAGTTGGCCTGTTTTGGAGAATGAAACAAAAGAACAAAAACCATGCCACTTCTGTATGAAACCAGCTAACTAACCTACACCTGAAAAGCTCTTATAAAGATTCTTTGCATACTACACAGAATGATTTGAACCCAGGTCTTTCCAACCAAGGGACACTGTCGATATCAACTGAGCTACAGTTCTCACAATCAGATCCTCAGAGGCTATGACCAACTCCAAAACTCTTGATCCTTGTGTCCTCTCCACCACATGCTGCCAAGACAGCTATCCCTCAAGAAGTGCAAAAATTCAGTTTTCCCTTATTACTGTATGCTGCTTCATGTCCAGTTTATATTGCTATAGTTGATGCCCCTATAACGATCACTCCCTTTGCGCTTACCAAACTAATCTTTCTTCCTAGTCACCTTCCTGGTCTATAGCAACATTCCATTCAATATCTTGTCCTATACACTCTCACCTCACACCATATATTCTCAAAGATGTCAGGGTGATTTCCCTTCTTATTCTCTATGCCAAGAAGATACAGTTTGTCTCATAAAATAATGAATAACACTCCACTACCTCATTTACCTTCTCTATCCTGCAAAAATATTCAATTTCTATCCCAGTAAAGACATCCTCCTCAGTCAACAAAGTTTCAATGTTACCAATAATCTTTGGAAAGAATAAGTCACTCAATATCACACACTCATTCTCTTTATGAGTGCATCTAGCATTTGTATACAGAAAAATCAGTGCACTGTCAGTATTTCCATAGTTATTACTTTCTACAGACTCCACTTGACTTTGCATATAGTATACACTCCCTCTTTTCTCAACCCGCAATCTCACGAGGCCATGCTTGCTACCTTCCACCCCTTACAACACTTAGTTTCCACCTGATCTAACACACTCACCCAGAAAACAACAGTCTCTCTAAATGCCTATGCCCTTCTGTGTTTGAATATAATGCATCTCTTGCATATAGCTCATCCACAAATGTACTCCAAGTATCCACATATTCCAGATCTCTTCTCCTACATGTTATCACTATCAACTTATTCATTATCACTGCTCTTTTCCTTAACTCTGCATTATCATACCAAGGCAACAATCACACTATCTTATTTCTCACAGATTTCTGATACACAATCCCTAATCTCTGGTCATTTGTACCAACCAATATTATATCTTCCATGTACCTCACTTCACTTCCACTTTATCTATCCTTCCCCAATGCAAGCATTCCTCTAGCTCTACCCTCTACCCTCTTCTCTTCTTTGGTGTATCAATCCGAAAATTGGTAAATATAGCAGCACATCACAACATCCTGTCTTGTGACTTCCTTTTTATCTCTTCATAACTCTTAGCACCAGTTACATGCTCTAAATCATTGAGTCTCCAAATATAGGACTCCTTACATCTTCATTCTTCTCTTACTGGCATTCCTGACCCTTTAGCTTCTGCTTTCCCCATCCACTTTCCCCTCATCTCTCTCTATTGCTTGTTTCCACACTCAACTTCCTTTATTCCTCTTTCCCCTCTCTCTCTGATTCTCATATCTTCTTCTGTCCCTTGTCTGTCATGTCCATCTCTCAACATCTACTGTCAATCGCCTTACACTAGCCCAGTCTCATACAGTGGTGGAAGGGCTTTTCCTCCCAGAAACTCAGGTTTCTCACCCCCGCAAAATAGGCAAACCAGCCAGAAGAACACATGCAGTTACAGGCATAACACGCTGGTTTCATAGCCTTGAGCTGGTTGCTTCAGCTATAAGTCTACGGTAACTAAACATCTCCCTCAGCCACACTGTTCAAGGCCAAATCCATAGACACCTCGTTCTCTTTACTTTCTAACATGCTACTTGCATTTACAAGTTGGCACTCACCGATTTTCACCCACTAACTCTTTCTGAGATGGTATTGATCAAGTCACCCAGCAATTCCCACTGCTGGGAAATTTAATACCCAAAGAGCCAAAAGATGGCAGTTTGATGGCTGACTTTTATCATGTTTTTTACTCTGATTCCATACACAAAACTTTAATAATTTTTTATATTGTAATATTAATACACTTTTAAGAAATGCAGACTGATTTTTATGGCAGTTTATAAGTATAATTCTTTTTTTCTGAACAGCCATGATGTTAAAAAAAAATAATAATAAGATGATAAGAGTTAATTCAACATGGAAATAGGAAATTTAAAAAAATAAAATCTGCACTATAAATATAACAAACTTTAATTAAATATTCTTCACTTTTTTTTAAAATAATATAATACACAGTTCACTGAAAACTGAAATATTAAATTGCATAAGCTACAAAAAGTGAGAATAGGATGTAATGTATTTTGTAACTGCAGTTAACTGTTTTTCATCATCAGCAAACAAGTGATTATTTCCCATCACATCATTCCCTATATCGTATCACTGATGTACAAATTAAACAACGCCGACTGACTAAGGTAGTTTCTGACCTCTGGAATGTCAAGTATGAGGAAAGATGTAATTTGCAGAGTCTAGTGGAGAGAAGGAAGAGGGGAGATATGATAGAGACCTACAAGTTGGTAAGGGGTTGTTATAGGATCAATGGTGGAGAAGTTCTACAGAGAATAGTGGGAGATCAGGGGAGAACCAGAGGTCATCCCTGGAAACTGTATAAAGAGGGTGTGAGTAGGGGAGTGAGAGGCAGATTTTTTTCTTGCAGAGTTGTGAGTGATTGGAATGCCTTGCCTGAGAGTGTGGTGTCTGCAAGGAGTTTGAATGTGTTTAAGACACGGTATGATGAGATGTGTGTGAGCTAAAAGGACCTCCTAGATGAGTCTTTGACTCCATGAGGTCTTGTTTAATAATAATAATAATAATATAACAGAGGACAAGTACTCAGTCCTATGATTACACCACTAGTCACCTGCCTTCTCCTGGACTAAACTCTGCCATAAACTGTTCTTTGATATCTGTCCATCAGCCACCCTTTAATCCAAATCACCACATTCATATCTTTCAATTTATTCCAATTTATGCAACAGAGTATTATGTGGAATCTTGTTAAAGGCCTATGCAAAGTCCAGCAACCACTGGGTAGCCATTTCCTTTATCCAACTCCATTATCACTTCTTTATAAATAGTAAGCAAATTACCAAGGGAAGACCAACCCTTCACAAAACTATGCTGCTCCACTTTGTCAATGAGTTCATCTATGCTCTCCATTATATTCCCTGGATTATAGCAGCAACCAATTATACATTTCATCCTCTTGGCTTCTATCTCACACCAGACAGCCTCAAATGAATTGCCCTCTGCATCCCTGTTTCCTGAGGTACTTTTACTCTTTTCAGCTTGAATTCTTTTGTTTATCATTTCATGTCATTGCTACCAACAGCAAACTGACTGCTAAAAGAATCTAGAAAGTAAAGTAGACAAAGAAAAGTTTTATTTAGACATACAGTAGATAACTATAAGATCTGATTAATTTTCAGTAATGTATAAAAAACAATTTAAGATATTACATGAAGTGAAATGTATTCCAGTGAATATATACACTGATAGAGTTCAGACGTAATTAAATATACAAATGATTAAAGTTAAGAAACTCATGATTTGATGTGACTTTATTCATTTGGAGGAAGCAGCATGATGTGCTGATGTGTATTAGTAGGTTTAAGTGAGCTAGTGTTCAATGAAGGAAATATAACCATGCTACAAACTCGAACCTCCTGAAGAAAATTCACACAAGGGTGACAAATTTGGGATTTTGAATACATTTAAATTTTATTAAGATAATGATCCCAAACATAAAACACACCTTCTTTATGAATCTTTCCATTATAACTGCCTAATCATTATCAGAAAACAAGCTCTGAGTTACTGGACCTTCATCCAGGCAGAACAATCAGAATTAAAAATGTAACTTTAGGAAGAGTAGATATACAAAACTCCAGAATATGCAAAAACTGTCACAAGTGCAACAACACAACATATATCAACTCAAAAATGATTTCTCAATCAAGGTACTCAAATTTACCTTTTGTGCTCTTCTCTCTAGCAAGTACCAATTTACATTTTTCTACTATAAACCAAATGCTAAAAGTAACATTCCATCATTTATTTAATTGTTTTAGAGTGTTGTTAGTTTCAAATAAATTACCATTATTTCAATTGAAGATGAGTTAGCCAATCACTTCCTTTCTAGAGACTTTGGTTTTTCATAAATTAACTAAAAAAATGGCCAGAGAACACATGCAATTATCCCACAAAAAATACTACTAATGATAAAGATGATGCAATCATGAAACTGTACTGCAGGCTGTGTGATACAAAAGTAGCCTGCTACAAATGAGTATTGCAGGATGCTACTTTAAATTCACATTCCTACTATATAATATTTCCTGGGTGTAAATATCCTGATAATAATATCAAGAAGCTCATTCAAGTAAAATTCTCAACAGTATTATTTGCTATATGCAATAATTCTATATTTAAAAAAAAAAAAAAAAAAGTCTAGCAACTGTTCTCAATGATAGTTGTAGTGTTTCTGTTGTGTGTATCTCCTAAAAGGTAATACTGCAGCAGCTTTATTACATTTTATTTACAGTGCTGAGAGATTTGAATTGTTCCCTGTTAATATTCCCCGATTCCCAGATGAGTCTTTGACTCCATGAGGTCTTGGGGTAATAATAATAATATTGGCAACTCACACGCCATCACAACACATCAGCATCGTGATCTACTTGAAATGTCATATTATTATTGTTATCATCACTACAAATATTGTCTGAAGTCAAAGCCTAGATAATTAATTGTGACATTAATTTTGATTAACTATGCATGGAGTATACCGCATATATACCATTACACAGAGCCCAAATTTTGATTATATTCGTGAAATTATGAGATTCCCGACATTGTATAGTCAAAAACGCTGTTAGTGTACCGAGTTGCATTGCAAGTAACTCTATTATGGTAGCATAAAAATAATTTTCTTTTCATAATACCGAATTACACATATGACGAACCTTTTCTAACTTTGTTTTAGCCTCGTCCATTTTTAAAATAGCGCTAAATTTATTAGTTTGAAGAGAAACAGAAATCAAAATTCACGCCATTCATGACACCCACTGCAACTAGATGTCGTTCTACATTTCTTGTTTCTCGTCTTCTCTAACTTTCCCAGATTTTTTTCTTTTTAATTTTTTTTTTATTCTTTTCTGATTAACCGAAGAATACCTTGGCTATTGAACAATTATTATTGGATTTTCCATATTTAATCACTTTCAAAATAAACAGGAGAATTAAACAATCGGGTTTTGAGTAAATTAATGCTCTCTCCCTCTCTCTCTCTCATTGTGTGTATGTGTGTAGGGATGGATGGGTGTGTGAATCTGCTAACATATTTTATTTTCCATAGAAAGTAGGCGAGGCCGTTTTAACCGTAACTTTTGAATACTGAGAGGCCGTTAGTCTCCATCGTAGCCAATCAGAGATAGCTAGAGTAAGGCTATTTCTGATTTTAAATGGCAACCGGCGAAGAGTCGCAGATAAGTGCCACTGTCTCTCAGTCTCTAAGTTTAAGGCAATATTATTATCTGAAATAGTTCTGCGGTCAATTTTCTTGAGTTTACCGTAAGAAAAACCCGAGTTTCAAAAGGAAAAAATCGCTAACCCGCCTCCGAAATGGACTAACTCCGGATCCTGTAAAAGAAATGCTTAGAAAAATCTCCTTAGAAAAAAAAAAAAAAAAAAAAAAAAGATATATATATACATACTCCCTTTTAGGGAGAATGCGAGGGTCTTTTTTAACCCTGTCTAGCTGTTGCAGACTAAGTGGACACTTCAATATCTACTGGTAGCCAGAGATAGCTGGCCCAAGACAATCACTGATTATAAGCCACAACCAATGAAGAGACTGGCAAAGAGGTTCTGCCATCTCTTGGTATTTAACTCTAATATGATATGTTCTTGTTTGAAATAGTGTGGGTTCTATGGTCGATTTTCTTGAGTTTACGAGACGAAAAACCCGAGTTTTCAAAAAAAAAAAAAAAACCGCTTCCCCATGCCAAATATTGACTAATTCGGGAACTGGTCGAAGAAAGGCTTAGAAAAGTTCCACCAGTAATTTCCCCCACTAGACAACTTAATTTTGCTAACAAAAATACGCTAATGGATTATTGCATTTATTTATTTTGTTTTTGATTATCTTTTATTACTTAATAAATTATATATATATATGTATATTATTATTATTCCTGACACCTCCAAGGAGTCTGAAGACTCATCGCGGGAGTACACAACTCTCTCAACCACTACACCGAACCTCTACTACGAATCATGATGAAAAACTCGAGTTTCCGGGAGAAAAAACCCTGCTACAACTCCGTATGAGATCGGCTAACTCACCTTCGATTGAAAATCGTCCAGATAAAGATTCCTCCCGTCGCGACGAGAGTCAAACTTAGACCTATTCCAGTCGAAGGGCGCAAGCGCAATGTACCGTCGTTCTTCCAATTGCGCTACATACTCTCTCTCTCTCTCTCTCTCTCTCTCTCTCTCTCTCTCTCTCTCTCTCTCTTTTTATATATATATATATATATATATATATATATATATATATATATATATATATATATATATATATATATATATATATATATACAGGGTGTCCCAAAATTCACGGAAGAAGTAATTTTGATAGAAAATACAGGTTTTTAATTAAAAATTGTAATTTCTTATTGATTCATAAAGTATACAGTATAGGGTTATGCATGGAATAGCATATCGGGTAAATGGCCTCCACGGCTTTGCTGGCACATACGCACACTTTTGTCGAAATTTTACATGACCGTTTTGCATAAATGTGGCTGAACTTCGTTGATTCAGCTCTCAATTTTTTCCTTCAAGGCGTGGGTAGTTGTGGGCTTGTAGGCATAAACCTTAGACTTCAAAAATACCCCAAAGAAAAAACTCCAACGGCGTTACGTCACATGATCTCGGCGGCCAATTCTGATCACCAAAACGGGAAATTACACGACCAGGAAATGACTCGTGCAGTAATTGAATTGTTTCTCGGGCTGTATGGCATGTGGCACTGTCTTGTTGAAACCACATGTCATCCACATCCATATCTTGCAATTTAGGCACAAAAAAATGGATTATCATGTCGCGATAGCGAGCACCATTAACAGTTATTGCCTTACCAGCCGCATTTTCGAAGAAGAATGGACCGATGATGCCTCCAGCCCAAAATCCGCACCAAACAGTGACACGTTGTGGATGCATTTGTTTCTCAACAATCACTCCTGGATTTTCTGAACCCCAAATGTGACAATTTTGTCGATTAACGAAGCCATTAAGATGAAAATGAGCCTCATCGCTGAAGATGATTTTGTTCGAAAAATAAGCATCCACTTGTTGTTGTTCCATAATCCATTCAACGAACTCTCTTCGCTGTGTGTGGTCATTTTTAATAACCCTGAACTGTCAGCTGTCACGCTGTCTTTTTTTTCTCGTTGGCAACACTTTACCGCACAAATGACGCTAAATTTAAATCTTGCGTGAATTTTGGGACACCCTGTATATATATAAACAGTGGCGCACTCAGGATTTAATTTTGGTTGGGGCCGAGCACTCAAGATTTAATCTGGGGGGGGGGGGTGAGTAGACGATTTGAGAATACACACTAAGCATTAGTCAATCTCTGGCACGGGCAAGCAGGTTTTTCGTCCCGTAAACTGAAGAAAATCGACCGCAGAACCCACATCATTTCAGACATTAAATACGAGTGCTAGGGCTAGGGACCACGACATGGCGGCATTTGTTTATTGCACCAAAATTGATTTTGAATTTTGGTTTCACATATAAATACAACCGAATATAGACGCTAGACAATCTTGTGCCTATTTCCTTTCAGCCGAGAAAAGTTGCTAACAGCGTGTATCGGCTATTTCGTTTGCGTTTGCACAAATTCATCATTATTTTTCAAATAATGAGGAATTTGATCCAGCAAAACACCCTCCCCCAAAAAATATGACAGAAAAACGACGGCTTTCTGATTTTTAATACGTACGTTAAGGTATTAAAGTTAAGGTACGTTAAGGCGTTAATTAGTGATAGCCTTGGGCCAGCTGTCTCTGATTGGCTGCCAGTGGAGATTGAACTGCCCACTTAGCCTCCAAATGTCAGATAGGGCTAAACGGCCTCGCCCACTCCCCATATACGGGAATAAAAAGGAGTTAGCTGATTTTTTTTTTACACTAAGCATTGCATACGACCTATGACTGAGTATCTGCAGTGATCGCCAATACATGATACCCGTGGTCTCCTCTGGCCCGGCTCGGGCAAACGAAGTAGAGCCTGAGCACTATTTCATTCGCTTTGCGTTCACTGCGGCCGGCCAGGATTCTCAAGTGCTATAGGATATTCCCACCTTATGTGATTGCTAATTCATAAGTAGCATAGAAATAGAAGACACAACATAAATTTAAAAAATGAATAATACTTTTAATTAGGAAAATATTTTTGGGAATTTATCTAGTTTTTTCCTTTTTCTTTTGGGGGGACAGGGACCTTGTCCGCAATCTTTTTTTGCAATGTTATGTAACATTGCAAAAAAGAATGATAATATGATTAAACCTTAGTTCAATAATATTGAGTACAATTAGCAGCTTATAACGATAGGAGAGTAATAACCGATCAAATGAGACATCCCACAGTGCATCCAAAAGAGTCTTGGTATATTTGCATCAAAAGTTCACAGAAAACTGTACATTATCATTTATGTACCATATATCTCTGTGGAAGCGATGTATGTGCTGTTCATGGGCTGGACCCATAGAAAGAGTGCCATAAATTCTATTTTAGTCGCTGAGTAGAGGAACTTTTTCTAAGCCTTTCTTCGACCGGTCCCCCAACTAGTCGATCTCTGAAGCGCGGGATTTTCGTCCCATAAACTCAAGAAAATCAACCGTAGAACCCACACTATTTTCAGACAAATAAACATAGTGCTAAGATTACGAACCAAGAGATGCCGGCTTCCCAGCCGCTTCTCTTTACCAAGTGCTATGTCTAATTATTGATAGTCTTGGGCCAGCTATCCCTGATTAGCTTCCAGTAGAGACTGAACTTCTTCCTCAGTCTGCAAAAGTTCGATACAGCCTAAAACGACCTTGCCTACTTCCTATATGGGAATAAAAGGCATTAGCTGATTTTTTTTAATTTTTATTTTTTGACTACTTTGAAATCGGACCAACCTCATCCATTATGACTATAATAGTCTATTGCAGTATGCAGAACACCATTCAGTAACCTAGTGTGATTAAATGTATGCTGTGCGAACAAGAAGTTATCCTCCTGGAAACATACCCATATCGAGGAATTCGGAAAAGCATAATCATCAGTGCTCGGGTGCTGAGACTTATATGTCCAATAATACATCTCCTGGTTGTTCATGGTCTGCAGTAGTTGCGGAGAATACATAATGACACAAAACACCAACCAATTCCCTCTGACGAAAACAATTATAATGAACTTAGGAAATAACTTGGAGCTATAGCATGAAATGAAAAGTTGAGCAGGAACGAGATAAATGCTGCTTAGCAACTGACCAAAAGATAATAACATCAATGTGTAAATGTATTCCAAACTGTCAAAATGCTGAATTGATTATGTATGAAATGGACGAAGAATGGATTAAGCACGAAATCTGGAAGAAGGCAGTACAAAATGAATACTTGCAATAGTTAGCTGCATAAGTAGTATAAATATCAGGCAAGAAGGTGACTCATTTGGTGAGAACAGAAAAAAATGCAGCATGCACAAAAATAATAAATCAGGGCAAAAAGCACTTTAGCATCGGGAAAAACTATTTATGATCTTTATAAAAACTCTTTATGTAAATCTTAGAGTTTTTCCAGATGTGAGATGATTAATGGAAGAAGGATGTAGATTAGCAACTGTACATAAACTGTGGTTGAATTATATTCAGAGAACACTCACAAGCGTGGTTCATCATAATTGTAAAATCATGAAAAGCTTGAGTGATTGAATTGAGACATCTGCAGGTCTAACAACCAACGATTCTGTTTCTTGAAAACGACCAATCATTCATCATAAAACTCATGGAGATAGTGGACCTCCTCGACATTTGTTGTGGCAAAGTTAGTGTCATCACTGTGGACAGTATTAACAACCAGAATGAAGGGCAAAATCCCGTCTCCATGTTTCTAAATCCTCCTGGCACCTGACGAGTTGCTTGATGCGCAAATTCAGTGTTATTTGTTATTTACAGAGCCCCGTGGTGAATTTTGGAACTAATTCCCTCCCCAGATATCGCTTCCGCATGGCGTGGAATGTATCTTGCAAAGTTTCGCAGCATTTGGATCACTTGATGGCTCTTCATAAGGTGTTAAAAAGAGATACTTTAATTACTAAAACAATAATATAATGCAAAATAATGTAAGCAAAGTGGATATTGGATCCAGCATTATTTCAAAGCCGAATGTAGAAACTATGAAAGTTTCGTAAGATAAGTTGAACAGAGAGCTTACAGGAATACATTTCCCAACATTCACGAGTTGTCTAAGTGTAGACTACTTAAAAGATATAGGCGCCCCCCCCCCCCAAGCGTCTATATGTTCGCCTTCTATTAGTCCATTCTGATAAAGTTTCACTGGCCTGACAACTGTTCGAACTTGTTGGTTCACTTCAGAGACCAGGCAGAAAGCTTAAGAGAGCAAAAAACTATCGTAACCGAGAGTTCGCTTAAGAAAAACACCTTTGTCTGACATTTCAACTTCCTTAGTACTGAACGAGAGTTTTTTGCTCTCTTAAGGTTTCTATATATATATATATATATGTGTGTGTGTGTGTGTGTGTGTGTAGAAAGTTTTTTAATATATATATATATGTGTGTGTGTGTGTGTGTGTGTGTGTGTGTGTGTGTGTGTGTGTGTGTGTGTGTGTGTGTGTGTGTGTGTGTGTGTGTGTGTGTGTGTGTGTGTGTGTGTGTGTGTGTGTGTGTAAAAAGTTTTTTATCCTGGGTATAATATATGTTAAAGATGCCAAGCTATTTAAACCTGGTTTTACTCCATTTCCCAAGCAAGCAAACAGACAAATAAATCAAGTTTGCGCCTGCACGTATTGCAAGTGTAGCTGAGCTGCAAAGTAGTGCAAGTCAAGGCAACTCGTGGTAAAGGTAGAATAAGCTCTTATCACTATTCTTAATATTTACCCTTAATGCAAAGCCCATCCTCTTGAGGAGATGTATGATGCTATGTATTAAAGGCAAGGGGCCACTACCCAGACTGGTTTCAGACTGGCCGCTACCCAGACTTGCACTACTTGCGGTCAGCTACACTTGCAATACGTGCAGGCGCAAACTTGACTTATTTATCTGTTTGCTTACTTGGGAAATGGAGTAAAACCAGATTTAAACAGCTTGGCATCTTTAACATATATTATACCCAAGGTAAAAAACTTTCTACATATATTTCTCATCTTGAGATTTTTATTTAATAAGGTCAAAGCACCTTGACCTTATTTAATAAGGTTTTGGTAAAATACTTATAAGCTCTGTATTACTTAAATCTTGGTGTTCCTAAGCCTGGTTTCCACTGATGAGACCTCAATAAAGGTCGAAACCGGTCTGGGTAGTGGCCCCTTGCCTTTAATAGATAACATCATACATCTCCTCAAGGAGATGGGCTTTGCATTAACGGTAAATATTAATAATAGTGATAAGAGCTTATTCTCCCTTTGCCACGAGTTGCCTTGACTTGCATTACTTTGCGGGTCAGCTACACTTGCAATACATGCAGGCACAAACTTGATTTGTTTGTTTGCTTACTTGGAAAATGGAGTAAAACCAGGTTTAAAATAGCTTGGTATCTTTAACATATATATATATATATGTGTGTGTGTGTGTGTGTGTGTGTGTGTGCTATATATTATATTACTATATATATTACTCCATTTCTCAAGTAAGCAAACAGACAAGTACGTCGAGTTTGCGTCTGTTTGCTTACTTGGGAAATGGAGTAAAACCAGGTTTAAAATAGTATTAATTCAATTGTAATTACCGGCTAAAGGACTTTTTCTAAGCTTCTCTTCAGCATTCCAAAGTTAGCAATGCTCTGGCAAAGGTAAACATTTCATCTACCAGAAATCGTGTTCTGACCCTGTATCTCAAAATGCAACAATACAAATCACACTATTTCCGACAATATATATATATATATATATATGTGTGTGTGTGTGTGTGTGTGTGTGTGTGTGTAAAGAGAGAGAGAGAGAGCGAGAGAGAGTGATTGTATATATATGTATTGAAGATACCAAGTAATTTTATATAAACTTGGTTTTTAATCCTATTTCCCAAGTGAGCAAACAGACAAGTAAGTCAAGTTTGCGCCTGCACGTAGTGCAAGTCTGAGGCAACTCATGGTAGTGCCACTCTGGGCAACGCGTGGTAAAGGTGGATTAAGATCTGATCACTTTCCTTAGTATTTTTTCCTTAATGTAAAGCACATCCCCTTGCGGAGATGTATGATGCTATGTATTAAAGGCAATGGTCACTACCCATTCCGGTTTCGACTTTATTGAGGTCTCGTCAGTGGGAGCCAGACCTGACTATGCGAAGGTTGAAGTAATGCAAAGCTTATGAATTTTACCTAAACAAGTTGCCACAAGGTATTTTGACCTTATTAAATAAAATCTTTGCAATGCCATTGACAGGTATTCTATGTGTTCAATTCAGCAATTACAGACTGCAGTTTTTCTTTGTTTGCTTGTCATGATGATATGACTATTTCCCCTTCTAATACCAAGTTAAAATTTCGATTGTATAGTATGAGGTGTGTTTTAACATTTTGCAGACTGACAGCTAGATGACCGTACTGTAGTTATCAAAAACTTCTTCAGCTGGTTGTAGGCAGAGAAAAATCTTTTAAAGAGACTCGCAGTTTATTTCAATATTGTAGTTTCGGGTAAAAAAGTATAACTTAGTAAGGATGATGGTACAATGTGTTCTTTGTTAAGTAGTCTACAAGGGGTTACTTGGGATCTAAAAGGATCTCATCCATTGCTACAGTTGCTGAGCTCATATTTTGATGATATTATAAACAGTGTGAGCAGATGGTTTCTTCTTTCTTTGCAATATAGCGATGGGCTAGTTGAGATGAATTGGTCTTGAATCCCAAGAAAGATACACTGTTTGAAAAGAAGTTAACACCTTAATATGATGTAGGATCTCCTTTCGCTGCGATGACCGCAGTCCTACAGAACATACTTTCCACAAGTATGATAGCAATCAATGGGAATTTTGGACCATTCTTCCTGTAGACATGTAATGAGTTCCTGAACTGTGCTGGGGGAGTGTCCCTTGACCTCAACTGACGCTCCAGTTCATCCCACAGTTGTTCAATAAGGTTGAGATTATGGCACTGCAGAGACCAGTCAATTGTGCTGAAAGAGACAATGGTCAGTTCTTTAGAAATGCCATGAAGTAGGAGTCCACAATACTTAGATACCTCTAGAAGTTCGATATTCGTGACATCCAAGGTGAAGTTAGGAAAATCAGGACCATAGCATCACACTGCGACCTCCGAATTTCATAGTTGGGGTTATGTACTCTGGTAAGATACATTCACCAGGTATCCGTCACATCCGTCCATCTGCTCGGTAGAGGGTGTAGTGTGATTCATCCCTCCATAACACAGCTTTCAGCTTCCACGTTCCACTGTATACACTTTTTTGCACTACTGAAGACGACCCTGCATGTTGGTTCGAGTAATATGGGACTTGGATATTGTGGTCTTATCATGGAAACTCAGATTCGTGTTCCAGTTGACACGTTGAATACGGAGTTCCAGAACTCCGTATTAGCCGACAAATGGCAGTTTTTTATATTATCCATCCTAGCACCCTACAGTCACGTTCGATTATGGTGGATCTTCCGCTATATATATATATATATATATATATATATATATATATATATATATATATATATATATATATATATATATATATATATATATTAGTGTGCGAGTCGACAACGATAGCAGTTATAAATTAGACAGCTTAATTATGAGAATGATTAGAAATTGACATATAGTCGAAACTCTGATTTCAAGAATTACATTTATGACCGTGCTCTTTAAATATTTACTTAAAATATGCATTTTATAATTCAAGAAATATCTAAAATACAAAGATGTTTCAAAACTTATTGCCGGGAAACTGAACAATAAAAGAAAAAAATTCTATGTTTATTTTAATAAGCAAATGTTTATGACGGTAGTTGCGAGACTTCTTGGTAGATGACGCCACCATTCCATTGTAGATATAGGTAATCGCAATGTAGATTAGTTGTATTTATGTTTGGGATTATTTATCATTATTTATTTTCAGTGATTTTTAACATTATTCTCACATTACTAATATTATAAATAAGTTGGCAAACTTACTGATCATAAGAGCAATTCTAAATTCTCAAAATAATACGGTGAGTGAGACCTTTCCCTTCCATATGTTGCAAACAGCAGAATAAATGCTCCTAAATCTTACAACATCAAATCACAACATACATAACAAACAACTGTAATGAATTATGTAGAAAAGCAATGCGAAAATTGTATCCTGGATATTAACATTCTCACATTATAATTATAATTTACAAATGATATAAAATAATATAAAAATAATTTGCGAATGATATTAATATATAAAAAAGTATATTGCATATCAATATATAAATATAATACATATAGATATATAAAAATTATTCCAACGGCAATTTCGAACTACTTGCTGTTCCCAACTAATTTTGACAAACATCGGGGATATCTTTGAATAAAACTGTTCATATGAAAAATGACGTTTTAGTGCAACACCTAATTGTGATTTTTGAATAAATGTTATAATTACAAATAATAATGCTGAATATTTATATTCAGCATTATTATTTGTAATTATGACACTAAAAGGAGAATAAGCAATTATTAACTATTTATTATTAACACTATCGTTAGACAAGGGTCGGTTTTATGTCTGTTATTAGAAACCAGAGCACTCGGAAGAGATTTAAACGCAAGAGCCACATCCGAGACAAACTAATATCCTGTCTCGTGATCAAAAGCATCTTATTTGATCACAGATTTGCAAAACCGGGAGGAAAGTGACATGAACGACTTTCGGAGCTACTATTACTGCTTTTTAGATCTATTAAAAGTGATATTGTGTATAAAAATCGTATTTTTTGTACACATTGTGTATAGTGTATAGAAACATGCACATTGTGTTCGGTGTATAGAAACATGCACATTGTATATAGAAATCATATCGAAACATGAATATAATGCAATGGAATGAAAATGTCATTAATAATCCACTTTCTAATAATCCACTAAATAATATATATATATATAAAGATTATAAAAATAATCGCTGAAGCTAGAAATATTCACTGACATTAAGAAAAGTAACCAAGTAAGGTATAAGGTACTGGGGGTAATTAATATAAATTCTAAGTGGTTCGGAAATTGTTTTGATTAAACTAATTTTCCACAAAAAAGGAATCAAACTGATGTTTTCATCTGCATAAATAACAGTCTAGAAATAATTAAACTCGTTGATAAAAATCTGTGAGTCAACTGGCTGCCGGAAATTTACTAAGCAACTAAAGTATCCTTATTCAGAAAACTTAACGACTACTACCTAAATTAATATCAATATCTGCTCCGAGAAAACAGCGCCCTCGGGAGAAGACAGAGAGAGAGAGAGAGAGAGAGAGCAGCTGCCGTTTGCTTATTGAGGGAAACCTCGGAGCTGCAAATTCTCATTAATACCGCAAAGGATGTTGTGGAAAGTTTCGCATAACATTGAATACGATTCAGATGATGAGATTTTCCTTCGGAGAGTCCAGATTGTATTTCTCCCTAAAGGAGAAAACAGAGTCCAATGAGCATGCAATAAGAAGTATGGAATACTCTTCCTTTCTATGCTTTCATGGAAGGGAAACTAAAAAAAATAAGAAATAAAAATTTCAAACTTACTGGGTTGAATTACTTCTTCTGGAGAGTTCAATACTCCAATGAAATTTAGTGTAAATATCCTTAAGGACATTCCGAATTATCATTAAAAGTTGCTGTTAGTGAAAAACACCGTTGAGCTCCACTTAAGAGCTCTATTCTATTCTGCATACTTGTTAACTTTAGTGGATTTTTAAACAATTAACATGCTCTGGATCTCTTATTTAGTTAGAGTGTAATTAATTTCGTCTTTCCCAATTTAAAACATATTTGTTGCTATTTGGTATTTCTAAATATTTAAAAAAAGTAGTGGCGAGTACCTTACCACCTTTTACCACAACCTAGTAATACACAGCAATTCAGATTCTACCAAAAAATATAAGAATAGTCTGTCAAGTAGCGTATAGAAATAAAATAGAGGCATTTTAGAAAAAAAAAAATGTTAGAAGTCAACTTTAATGGCTTTCACTCTCGACTGATTATTTATCTCTAGTATAGATAGTTAAAAAATAACAAATTACGTCAATTCATTCTCGCACAAATTGTCACAAAAAAGCACATTCCAATATACATAATATTAACAGGTCTGTTCCATACTTTTTTTTTGTAATTTCGTAAAAGAAGAAAATGAAATAAAAACATACAAAATATTTTTATAATAATGTTACAGTTTAAGATATTGGTGGTCGTGGGTGTCGGCGGTAGATGGTTGGTGTAGATCAGTGGTTCTCAACCTTTTTCCACTTGTGTACTCCTTCCAAACCCATTTCTATTAATTGTACCCATTGTTTTAAAAATAGCTGTTTTTAAATACTGACGCTTTTGTTCAGTGCCTATCTTAATGTAAAATAGTGAAAATGAGGTTTTTCCGCTATTACTGATTATTTTTCCGTGTACCCCCTGAACGGCCCAGCACGTGCCCACGGGAATACGTGTACCACCAGTTGGGATCCGATGGTGTAGATAAGGAGTCGCCAAAGTTATTTGCCCGTCGACCCCTTTAAGAGTTTCTCGACTTGTTATCGACCCCCTATATTTTACTATTACGTAATTATAATAGGACAAGCAAAAAAAGACGCTTGTGTGAGTTTTTAGATTGTTTATTTTATAGTTACAGTGTTTATTGTATGTATAATATAGTATATATTATTATATTACTATTACTACTACTATTACTATCACTAGTAATATCACTGGTATTACCAGTGATATTAATAAACTACTGGTATTACTACCAGCGCTGCTCAACTCTTCAACATAGAGAAGTTAATTTGTGAATGAATAACGATTGAATTATAATATGTATGTTGATAAATTTTAGAACATTAACGCTCACTTGTATGTCGATGCGCAAAAATGAGACTGGGATCGAATACTTGTATATAAGTATCAGTAAATAAGAACCACGCACGTGTTGCAATCTTGCTCCCACTGCGCCGGCCGGCAGGAACGACCAACATCCGTTTATTGGTAAATACGTAATTTTGGCCTACTTGATTGGCCTCAGTAACTATTTTCATGACCTTACTCCATCCTATTCATGGACCTGTAAGATGGAGGTACTGATCCCACGACTCACTCTTAATTGCGTTGTCATTACCTCCATGTCTTTTGTCATGGAGGTAATCCAAGTTAACCGAATTAAATATTACCCATACAATGATGTCTTATATTTTTCTGTCGACCGCTGAGCCCGAATCTACTCCTAACAATGTCATATCGACCCCAGGGATTCGATATCGACCCCTTTGGCGACCACTGGTGTAGATGATGAAAGTAGTTGCGGTTGGTGGAGACGGAGAGTTGTAGAGTAGGTGCCCTCCCTCGATGAGTTTTTGGACTCACTGAAGGTGTTTCGTAATAATAATAATAATAATAATAATAATAATAATAATAATAATAATAATAATAGGTCTAGGTTTGCTCTCTAGAGGAGTGGGAGAGGTGTCTTGTTTAAGCTAACCCTTAGCCAATCCCTGTAGTACTAAATGTACTTACTATGGATTTCAAACCTTCAGTGGGTAGGATTCGCATAAAAAGTAGATATTTTATATACGCTAAATATTAATTACGAACACCTCTGTTTTCAAAGAAGAAGAAGAAGAAGCCAACGTGAATTTCATTCATTCATTTCCCCCTGAAGATATTACGTTGCTAAGTTATTCAGTTACTAACAGAAATGCTTACTTTATTAGCAATTTCTCAGAATAATTAAATGGTAATTTGTCCTAATACGCTGATTTTTTTGCTTATAAACTCCCCAAAGCACGATGCTAACATGAGGGGTTGCAGATCAGTTGCGAGGGTCGATGCGAGAGTATCTGATACCCCTAGGCAAAGAAAATTTAGGCGCCCCTATACATTGTCTGTATGCAGTAATTAGTGCGTCATTTTTTCGATGCCCAAATTCGATTAGTGCGCCTCTAAAATTCGATTAATGCGCCTATATACATCTTAAAAATAAATGTTACAAATTTTAAAAATTTTCTGTCTCTACATTTTTATGGCTAGAGATTTTAAAAAATCACTCACCAGAATGAAATAATTTAGTTACCGATTTAAAACATTTTACAAAGTTATTTTTAATAGCATACTACACTACTTCCATGTACACTATGCAGTGGCGCACCCAGGGAGGGGATGAAGGGCCCTGCCCCTCCTCCTCCCAAAAAAGAAAAAGTTAAAAAACACTAGAAAATTTTCCAAAATACTTTTCCTAATTAAAATTCATTTGTTATTTATGTTGTGCCATGTCTTCTATTTCTATACTACTTATGAATTAGGGGTCACATAAGGTGAGAGAATCATATTGCAGTGTTTATCAACCTATGGTCCGCGGACTATTGATTTTTATTGTTGAAGATTTTCCTCCTTCAACCAAAGCTCAATATATCTTCAGAAGTACTCGTAATACTTGGCCAAAATGTGTTGTGAGTTAACTCCAGTATTTATATATTTTTCGGAAATCGCGCGAAAAGCAAGCTGACAATTGAGTTGAAATGCTAACTCTCTTCAACCGAATTCCAATAATATGTGAAACTGCCATAACAGCATTCATTATATATTTAAATATATCTTTAATTTTAACAGGTTTAGGAATTTTAACACTTTCGGATTTTGAATTTTATTGCTGCCAGGCGAACTCACACAATCTAATTAATAACAATAGTTTTTAGTTAGATACTGTGTTTGCCGGTGCAACATATGGTTTTGCTTGAGTCTACATATACAGCATAGTTTCTGTATGAGGGGACATGTGATTCATTAATTAGTGTCGTTTTTATCCCAGTTGTCTCTAATGGCACTATTTGTTAAGAAATATATTACACAGACTGCTTATACCTTATTCACTGACATAATAAAAGTACTTGTTTTTTTTTGCTTCTGCAATATCATGGCTATTGGAGAGGGCGTGTTGTTTACCCTGGGAGCAAGTTACTACCCCCCCCCGCTCTGAACGTGTTTCAGCTTTTTTTCATTTGCGAGGTATATGCGAAACTTTTTAATTATTTTTTTTTCGAAAAGTAAAATCAGGGATGCGAGGGCCAGTTATATTCGAGTAAGTACGGTATTTCAATTATGGATAAGTACATTAGTACCTTCTTTAAACGGAAAAGTATCTCGGATGACAGTGATAATAATAAACGCGTTTGTAATGACAGTTTGGGTGTAGTTTCTGAAGAGAAAGAGGTCTGTAACGAATCCACAGAAACACAGAATTCCCATCAGTTGCAATGCGATAATATTAATACGCTAGACGAAAGGAAAGATTTGCTGACTTGCTGGACACTCGACCAGTGGATCGCATTCAAAGGTAAATACAATTGGTTAGTTTGTAGGAACATTTTTCTGTTTTGTGACTTTTCTCCCTTTACGGTAATTATGCCTACATTATTGTGTTATTAGGCCTGTGTAGCTCAGTGGATGTGGCGTTTACACACCACGGCGCTTGGCCGCACGAAGGAAGACTTGGTTTCGAGTCTAGTCGGCGACTAGAGGAAATTTTTCTAAGCCTTTTTTCGACCGGTTCCCGAGTTAGTCGATCTCTGGCACGGGCAAGTGGGTTTTTCCTCCTGAAACTCGGGTTTTTCGTCCCGTAAACTCAAGAAAATCGACCGTAGAACCCACATTATTTCAGACATTAAATATATTGTGTTAGGGTTAGGGACCACGAGATGGCGGCACATTTGAGCCGTCTCTCTTCACTGCGTACCGCTTAATTAGTGATAGCCTTGGGCCATCTATCTCTGATTGGTACTAGTGGAGATTGAACTGCCCACTCAGTCTCCAAAAGTTAGATAGGGCTAAATGGCCTCGCCTACTCCCCGTATATGGGAATAAAAAGGCGTTAGATGATTTTTTTTATTGTGTTATTATTCAACAATTGTTTACAGTTTTGAATGTGTATATAAAGTCAATATCAACAGTAGACTGATTACGAACGCTTGATGAAAGGGACGGGGTGGTTTGGAGCTTCCCCGGATAGTATTCAAAAGGTAAATACAATTGGTTATTTTGTATAGGGCCCCGAAACTTATTAGTTTAGAATTTAACCACTGGGAAAGCGTTTGTGTCCACCTCAAAACTCTGAAACAGAATTTGGAAACATTTTCGAATAACTTTTTATAAGAAATTTCTGTGATTTCACGATCTATTTCAGGCTTGCAGTCACGAGAACGACCTTTCGTTATCGAAAAAAGAACAGCTAATTGAGCTTTCAAGTGACGGTGGGCTTAAAATGCAATTCCGTGATCGTGGTTTGGCTCGATTCTGGATTTCGCCTTCAGTGAGTAGTGAATTTGCCGAATTATTTGAAGAAGTCGAAAATCGTGATGCAGTTTTCTACAACCAATCTTTGCGAGAAACGATTTTCATCGCTCCTTCAAATAAAAACAAAATACAGAATTCGTCTTTGTGTGTGTGCCGATCTTCGACTGAAGTTGACCAATATTGAGCCAGATATCCAGCAACTCTGCATGGTCGAGAAGCTCATCCATCTCATTAAAAGTAAATAGTAACATAATTATATCATTTTAATTATTTGTTTAATAAAATTAAAACTTTGTTTTAATTTTTATCCAAAAATTTAATTTTTAATCTATATATCCGGCCTGGTTGGCCGACTCTCCAGCCAAAAGGCTGCGAGTTCGAATCCCGCCGTGGGCATGGATGTTTGCGATTGTCTGTGAAAATACTAGTGGTAGTAATCGGCGGTAGACACAGTTGGTGTAGGTGATGATGATGATTGTAGTTGTGGTTGATGAAGACGGAGAGTTGTCGAGTAGGTGCCCTTCCTCGACATGTCTTTGGACTACCTGGAGATGTTATGTAATAATCATATCGACAAGCTTTATATGTTCATTGTGCATCACATAGTTTGAATTTGGCACTTGGAAATGCTATATCTGTGACAAATAAGAAATTGCATTGGCATAATTGAAAAGGTACACAATTTCTTCAATACCCCCTAAAAGACAGGATATCCTTGTTGTTTATAATATTAATATCTTTTAAGATTTATAATATCTTTATTTAGCTTGCAAAAAATATTTGCGTGCACCTTATCATCGTCTAAAATAATGCAAAAATCTGACAGTGACCTCTTAATTGCCCTAAATTTTGTTGATGATGTGGCTCAATTAAATACCGTTCGTGAAACACCAGATTCTTCATTTAAGGATATTTACGATGAAGCATGTAGAAAAGCCAATAATTTTAATATTGACATTAAAAAGTCAAGGACTTCATCAAAACAAACATTAAGGTCCAAGGTTCCAGCCGATTCTGTAGAAGAGTATTTCAGGAGAACTATTTCATTCCATTTAGTGACCAAATATTGACTCAACTTCATAAACGTTTCACTCGGCACCGCAACATTTTGAAATATATTTCTTTTCTCTTCTACCAAATGGAAAAGATGCTCCAACAGCAAGTGCAATGGAAGAGTTTCGTCAATTGTGTGAATTTTATGCCAGTGATTTGCCTTATACAAATCCAGCAATTTTGAACGCCGAATTCAAGTTGTGGTATAAGAAATTTGAAAAACCGTTTGCAATAGCTCCATGCAAAAATGCCGTTGCAAAGTGTGACAGAATGTTGTATCCTAACATCTATAGCTTATTGAAAATATTTGCAACGCTTCCGGTAACAACATGCGTCAGTGAAAGGTCATTTTCTAATTTACGCCTTTTAAAAACCTATTTAAGATCTACCATGACACAATCACAATTGAACGGACTGGCTTTGCTATATATATATATATACACAGAGAGAGAGAGAGAGAGAGAGAGAGAGAGAGAGAGAGAGAGAGAGATTAATGTAACCACGACTGAAATAATTCAAGAGCTTTGTAAAAAGAAAAGAAAACTGGATTTTATTTTTTAAATAAATTTTTTAAATCACCTAGTGAATTTTATTTAATGAATGAAATTTAACGAATTTTAGTTTAAGCGATAAAAATATTTTTAATGCAAATTCATTGTATTAAAAATATTTTTATCCGTTCAACTTCCCCCCCCCCCCCAAGATTAAATCCTGGGTGTGCCACTATGTATACCAGGGTTTCCCAGACACTGTTTTCTGCGAGAAGTTCCTGGAATTTGTGATTTTAGTTTTCTAAGCATTTTTTATGAATAAATATTTTATAGTGGAAATATTCTGAGGAGAATAATATTCGAGAATATGTCGAAAAGCTCGGACCCAGAACGCCTAATAACATCTGTGTATCGTTAATTTTCACACATCGAAACCTTTCAGCATTTGGGAAAGGGAATACCGCTGTTTATGACCGGTCAAAAAAATTGCCCGCAAGCGGATTATAACAATCGGCGGCGTATAATATTTTTCGTACAAGCGAAGTTTTTAAGCAGCAATGCAGAGGCTGACCCTGATGAAGAGAGAGGCAGTAAAATTTGCATTAGAGTACAAGAGGCAATATGGCCATACCGTCGGTTGTATGAAAAAAAGAAACAGAATGCCCGCCAAAAAACTACGTTAGCTCAATTCTTTGTTAAGAAGTAGAATAATAAAATTTATATTCTGAATATGTTTTATAGTCTTTCAGCTTCATGGTTTTCCTTTAACTAGGTCCTGAGACATACCTTCATTCTTTTATAAAAAAAAATTAAGGTTCAAAAAAGAAATTTGAGGAACGAATTATACTTTTTCCACAGGTTATTATATTCGATTAGTGCGTTTTCGATTAATGCGCCTGTTTTAAAGAACGTATTAGGCGACTAATCGAGGGATTGCTGTATATATATTTTGTCATACTCAATCAAGCACACGTACACCTACACATGTGGATATTTATAAAAATAATATCATTAAGAACATTTATATATAAAATTTATTAATCAAAACCAATACATTTGTATACATATATCATTACTTCTAATATCTATATAGCAAGAAAAATCTTGAATACAAAAATTATGAAAAAATAATCTTTCGGGCTTTTGCTTTGGCAAAGTTTGAATTAATTCATCTATATTGATTGTAGATGCAATTTCATGCTCTATAGATATTATTGCTAGATCTGTGAGTCGTTCCTGAGCCATCGTAGGGCGAGTGTAAGTTTTTGTAAGTTTTAATTTCGAGAAACTTCTTTCTGAACTTGCTACCGATACTGGCAATGTCGAAAAAATTCTCAGAGCAATAAACATATTTGGAACACTATTTTCTAAATTATTTTTGCATATGTATGACAGGACATCTAATGTGAAAGTATTTTCTGGAATTCGCGTTGCTATTATTTGTAATTCACTTTTCCAATATCAAACATTTTTTTAAGCAGTTCTGCTGAAGTAATTTTTTGAAATTCATATATATTTAAAAGGAAACCAAACTTTTCGTTAATTATAGACATGTGCTTGAATATTTCATCAACAGTTGCAATTGCGGTATCAATAATTGAAAATTAAAAATCTCCCTTAAATTTTTGTTTAAAATCTGTTATGAATTCATTCTCTGCTTCATACACAAATTGTTTCTTTTTTTTTTTTTTTTCTAAGTCTAACTCTTTCTTGTTCAAAATTAGGCGTTACCCCTAAGACCTCAGCGATTTTTCCCGCATCTGTTAACATCTTTTCAAATTTATCCATATTAATGATACAAAGAATTTCATTAAGAAATTCTTTGTATCATTAATACAATTTATGGCACCATTTATATCAAGGCTTGTATTCTGAAGTTGTTTACTTGTAAAGTTTATTTCAAAAAGTATATTATACCACATTATTAAGAATGCGATACATTTGAACTTCCTTAAAGTTTTAAGAAGACTACTTGCGTCTAATTTCATGGTATTTCCACATAAACTATCATCTTGAGATATTTCTTGCAGTGCTTCGCAAACATCGGACAAATTATATCTTAGGGGCTTTAACCAGTCTGTGATACACGATGGGAGAGTCAATTCGATTCTCCCATTGCGTATCACAGACTGGTTTGAGTGTAAAATTACTTATGTGTTTTTTGAGGTATTCTCATCGACGAGTCGAACCGGAAAAAAATACATATAGACGATACCGCGTCAAAACATGCTGTGGCATCTAAAGTATTAGCAGTGCAATTCACTACTAAATTTAATGAATGTAAACTACAGGGTACATACATTGCTCTCGGGTTAATATTTGAAATTCGTCGTTGCACATCGTTTACATCACCTTTTATATTACTGGCGTTTTTGTATCCTTGACCTCGTAAATCTTGTATATTGGTGATGAAAATTTGTCTAGAGTTCCTAGTTCAGAAGTCAGTGACTGGTCAACACAAGTCAAACATTTAGTAAGAGAAAATTTCCAGAGAAGGAGATTGGAATTTAGTAATATTGATAAGAACGATAGACCAGGTAGTTCCGAAGCGAAAACCATCTGTGACAAAATGAAACTAGTTCATTTAATTAAAAACACAAAAATACAATCAATTTATTAAATATATCTTTATAGAGTTCATAATTAAAAGGACTCTAATAATAATAATAATAATAATAATAATAATAGATTTCTACAGATGTCTCGTCTTGTTTCGGTATTATGAAAATTATCAAGTTATTCTGAAGCATTATGAATTTTGCTATTTTATTATTATGCCGCTAATATTTCTTCAAATGCGGCACTTTTTACAACAAAACTGGCTAAGTTATGTTGAATGTGTCTGTTCGCAAATATGCTCAAAATCCCTTTAATTTAATAAAAAGGTAGAAAATGCTGATGAAACTTCATGAGCATTCTATCTGTTAAAATGCAATTACCCCTTTCCCCTCCCCCCGCCGTTAACGGACTGTTGTCTTTATGTGCACTGTATTACTTCGAATTACTTTACTGTCTTACGATATTTGACCCTTTTTTGCTGCACAATTTATTTATTGTGTCTCTTCCCAAATAAAAACGAATTTCACATGCGTGAAAATAAATAATCAAAACGTTTGTTTGCATTGGAAATATTATGTCAAATATTTATATTTTTTAAATAGCATTTATTGAAATAAATATGACATTTTGCTTTCTTTCTTTGCAAAATAAAATTATATGGGTCGCACATTTCAATTTTAGGAACGCTTTTTTTTTTTTTTATTTTTTTTTTATGAACAACAAATGATGTTAAACTGCATTACTCGGGGTTTCCGATTGTGAGTCTTTTTAATATCAAA